>NC_056736.1:151385862-151605862 GCF_019279795.1 Protopterus annectens | reverse complement strand
TTTTATTCAGTTTGTTTCCTCGGTGCCAAAAGTCAACAACGATCAGTGCAAGGATGAAACAGTTGCAGCAAGTCAGTCTGTGAAGCGTTATATTTGATCTGTGCGCACTGTTTATTTTAACAACGTGCGTATCACGGAGACACACACATTTTAATGGGAGCAGTGTTGTTGGTCTCCTTTTAGCGCATCAAAGTCTGGAGTTAGTTTTGTTGTGGCGATTCTCAGGATGGATCTGAGGTGTAGGTCTGTTAACTTGGATCTGTGGCTGGCTTTGTTGATGTTCATGACACTGAAGGTCTGTTCACACACGAAGGTGTTCAGTGAAAAAATATTTAGTTGTCCACTCCTTATTGAACACTCGACATTCTCTGTCCACTTTCCTTTTCTTGGGTCCGCTCATCTTCATAGAGGGGCGGTGGGTCAAAGGGTAAAGTGCAAACGTGGAGTAATAGGCCTACGCTTCACCTCAACAAAGCCAATATATCTAGAGTTCACCATCTAGTGAGGAAACATCAGAATTGCAGGGGAAATAAAACATTAACAAGGTTAATTTATTAAATTGTTTCAAGTTTGGCGGGCCAAATCAAAACGTTTAACGGGCCGCATGTGGCCCCCGGGCCGTAGTTTGCCCATGCCTGGTCTGAGGGTATTGGTGTGTGAGTGTGTGTAGAGGTGTTTTTTGTGTGTTTGGTGCAACCTCGGAGTTAGTATATATATAAGTAGGGGGTTTGCAGGGGAGCTTGCCCCCCTGCTTATAGGTAGGGTAGGTGTGTGTGTGTGTGTGTGTGTGTGTGTGTGTGTCTTATGTTGTGTTTGTGTGTGTTGTTTTGTTTGTTTTTGTGTAGTTAGGTAGGTGTGTGTGTGTGTGTGTGTGTGTGGTTGCAATTTTGCAATTTGCAGTTTTAGGTGTTCGGGTATGTGGGTGTTTGACTATTCAGTCTCGAAATACTGAAATTCGACATTTCAGTATTTTGAGATTGTCTAGTGAATCCCTTATAACGCTTTCAGTGTTCAGTAGGCTCCCATCAATGTGGTAATTAGTGGGAACTGAGTTTTTCCCAAAGGGGATGATGACACATTTTTTGGCATTAAGCTTAAGGCCATGGTTTTGACACCAGTCATTGGTCTCAGTGAGGCCTTTCTGTAGGATGTCTACATCACTTGGGGAGTTAATAATGGCTCCCAGCTTGCAGTCATCTGCAAATTTGGTTAGCCAGGGTCCCTCTATCTTGGCCTGGAATTCTGAGAAGTAGATGCAAAACATGAGAGGACCCAGGACCAATCCCTGTGGGACTGCACTCGTGACTGGTCAGCAGTCTGACTTGGAGTCCGCTGCTTTCACACTGTGGGTTCTATCTGTGACCCAATTTGCAACCCACCTAACTATAAAGGGGCTGATGCCTAGTTTGTTGAGTTTATCAATACTTCTTGAGTAAGGAATGGTATCAAAGGCCTTGGCCAAATCAAGATAGGCTGTATGAACTGCCTTACCTTCATCCACTGTTCTGGTGAATGACTCAAAGAAGTCAATCTACCTTTCTGGTGACTGACTCAAAGAAGTCAATCAGGTCGAGCAGGCATGATCTACCTTTCACAAAACCAAATTGCAAGGGATCTAGAGTTTGGAGATTCCCTATATCCTTGTTAATTAGGTCCATGATGATGCACCCCATAGCCTTACATATCAGAATCGTCAGGCTAATGGGGAGATAATTTCCAGGGTCTGTAGTCGCTCCTCCTTTTTAGAGAGGGATGACTGTAGCAGTGAACCATTTGGTAGAGACAAAACCTGTGAGTGAACAGAGCACACAGATGTGGTGCCAGTTCACTTTGTAATTCATGTAGAAGACAGCCAGGGATATTGTCAGGTCCCATGGAAGCTGTATTCTTAGCCTTAGACAATGCAGCTTTAACCTGTGCTGCAGTATTGCTGGGTGCCTGGCATTCTTCCGGTATTGAGATTGGTCCTTCAGGGGGGGAGAGGGATAAAGTTGGCACTGAATCTGTCGGCCAGTATGTTGGCAAGATCTGTTGGCTCAGTATAGGAGGTACCATTGTGCAGTTACTCAGAGCAAATCTGGGTATTGCCATGGAGATTCTTGATACAACTATAGAAGGCTTTGTGGTTGTTTTTAGTGCCTGCTGCAATTCCGCGTTCATATTTGGCTTTGGAGGTTTTGATTAGGGATCTCAACTTTTTGATGAGATTTTCCTACAAATTAGTGTGTGGCAGTCACTTTAAGCAGATCATTTCAAGTTTTGATTACAGTCATTTAGTCAATATGGAAGACTACAGCAAAATCCAGAAATACCTAACAAAATAGTCAAAATGGTTATAGGTAGGAGAGCTGCTAACCAAGGAGAATTTACATATATTACACTGGTGATAATTTGTTAATTAATCGCATGTTGTCTTTCACAAATGCAGATGTAATATCACTCATGAAAGCTAAACGAATGCTTAAAATAATAATCAATATTAATAACATTATTCTACCTATTCAACAAAAAAATTAAATTACAGAATTCTTGACCTTTATGTCTTTCATTTACTAGCATTAAAAAACATATTATTTTAACTTTGGTCATATTTGAATTGCTGTTGCTTGGTAGTAGTTGTCATTGCAACTTTTCACCATGGACTTAGCTTTCATTTCATAGACTATGTACTAAGTTAAACACTACCAGTCAGTCAAAAATGTAAATTAAATGCCAGAGAACTCTCTAATATAGAGTAATGGAGCCTTGCTTGTGACCCAGCTGACCAGTGATTGACTAGAAACATGGGAGATGGCATCACAAGTGGGGGGCAGTGAAAGTTAAAGTTCAATGCCAGCTCGCCTATCATGAAGGAAGATGTTGGCCTGATCTGCTGCAACATTGACTTCTAGGGAAGGCTGGGAAATTGCAAAGCAGAACACAGAAGTATATTCTCTGCTACACCAAGCAGTCCTCTGCTGGAAGCATTCATGCATATTTGAGCTAGTTCTTTGACCCAGGTTAGGTTGCACATGAAATTCTACAGGTTTCAGAAATTATACAATGCAAAATTATCTTATAGTTACCTTCCACCACAGGCCACAAATGTAGCAAGAGAAATAGAGAACAAGAAAATGGACAGGTAAATCTGATTTAAGGGCATAATGTTTGGAAGTTACAGTGAAGAAAAAAGTCAACAAATGCAAACAAATTCCAGATTTGTATTCTCATGACATTAGGCTAAATGCAAACCTTAAAATTTAAAAGTTCATAGTAATTTATATTTGTATTAAGATAAATACATTTTACTTTTAAACTGGAAATTTATAAAAGGCAACATTCTTTAAATATCTTAGAAATGTTTCCATGCTCAACACAAGGAATGTGTTTGATTTTATTGGTGAAAAAATTAAAACACCTTTAATTTTTTCAGACCATTAATCATATCTTGAACAGTGGTCAGATTAGTGTGGATTACAAGTGGATTTCAATTTATTTAATTAGTTTGGTTTTCAGTGGCAAACAGCTCATATTTCATAGAGATGTATAAGTTGATGTTTTCAAGCTTACATACATACATGCTTACACTCTGTCAATGAGACACTCTTCAAGTAGGACAACATTACAATTTGTAATTAATAGTCATGTTTAAAAACATATTGTATTTGATGGAATTAAGTGGTCTAAGGGGCATAATTTGTTCAATCTACTAAAACCACAGATGTTGATCTCTGTATACTTTCTGTAAATTACACTGCTTTCTTTCACGTTTCCTACACTGATTTAATTTTAGAACAAAATCAAGACTGTGAACCACACTGCTATTAGGATATTAGACAGACAGTCCATTAAGCATTGCATGTTTGAAAACAGATGCTAATTGCAGATCTTTGATCTGATCCCATGACTTTTGTTTAATGGTCTTTTAGCAAGTGCAGTCCATTACCAGGATGAGTGAATAATGATCATTTTGTACTAAGGTGTTAAGTAGGAAGATCTTTACAATATGTAATACTAGCTTTTACTTCAAAACTATGAAGAAAGAACATCATTTCCTGGAGTTAGTGGCTGATAGGTAATGCACTACAGTATTTCTAAGCTAACATTTGAAAGTACAGATGCAGCATTTATTCTTATTACCAAACTCAATAGTGCAGTGCAGAATGTCATTTTCCTATTGCTAACATTAATTTTTATTGCTGTCCTCTGAATTTAATGTGGTTTGGTTTTGGTCATAAATACCTGTTCAGCTTCATCACGTCATAACATTGCAGTTGTAGTAGCATGTGCTTAGATTTCAAAAATAGCATCTCTTTTTTAGACTAACATTTTTTATGAAGATATCAAAGATACGGGGTATAATGTGTACCTAAATAACCCCTAATTTACTTGTGAATTGTCTCATACTTGGAGTATTTTCTGAGGCGGCAGACTAGTCAACATATACTTCTCAACTATAACTATTCAGCCCATTAACTATGTTACTACAGATTTGTTATCATATTCATTTACCAGTGATTGACACCATCAGAAATAGAAACAAAAAATATTTGCATTTTCTTTTTTCTGTAACCAACAGTTTTGAAATGATAAATACTCAAAATAAATAGAAGAAAACAGTTTGCTTTGTTTATAAAGCTTTTAATTTTCTACCCTTGGAAATCAATAAATAAAGTATAATCTTCCAAGTGTATGTATTTCTAAATATTCTTTGGATTCAGTAAACTCCATGTAGGCTTCATACAGATCCTACTCAGAGTGCATGTCTTAGCCCGATGGTGCTCGAGGCGCATCACTGCACAATTCATATTAATGAGGCGTGCTGAACTTCCGCTAGATTTCACAGCTTGCAACAGTGTTACTAGCCACAATATTTTTTTTTAATTGAATGCAGATAACATTTCTGTATAAAGAAGAGCAGGTACAGTGCATGGATTTGCATGGAATGCTGCAGTGATTGCCACTGATTTACAAATTGCTGTTGTTTTGCCAGTGCAACACATCTGCACAGATGCAAACTTAATCAGAGGACAAATAACCAGTAATAGGGATATATTTGACCATAGATCTCACAATGGAATGTGTTAGAATGTAACACTCTCAAACACTTAGAGTGAGAAATGTGGACAAAGGCATAACAATGGGGGGACAAAGGGCCAGAAATAGGAACAGGTGTTTAATATTGCACTTCCAAACTTAGGAAATTGATATAATATACAGGTTGTAGATAAGCATAAACTTTTTGAAGAGCATGAAGTTTGAAACGCAAATGTCAGTCATCAGTTTCTGCAATGACATGTCAATGATTTGCTAGGAAAAAACTGTGGAAAAGATCACAGATATGACACAAAAATTGCACATTCTGCACAGATCAGGACAGTTGAGAGGTATGCACTCAAATGTATGTATTACTGAGTGACATTCATCCAGAGATCATGCCAGTGATATGGCAGAAAGCCACATATTTGATAAATAACACATCTGGACATCCTGGGTATATCTGGACAGTTGAGAGGTATGAATGTGAAGTATTTGGTCCAAACAAATTAAGGACTTAACAATTACTATACATCCACACTGTACAAGTGTAACCATGCACACTGTTCTGGTACTGTAATATCTACAGGAGGTATTAGGAGGAACACTGCTATACTTGAATGAGACAGTACTGGCAATACAGGCTAGTTGCCTTGTATGCATGGCATATATCTGTGGCACAACCCATATTGTCACAAATGATACACATGCCATTAATGTTGTAAAAGACCTATGTATTCAGTATGTGCATAAGCTGAACAGGTATCACAAATGCATCTGGTGTAACAACTCTTTAAGGCCATGAAGACTGCCTCAGTGGGCCCAGGCAAAAACCCAGGATGCCTTCTAAATAGCATGAAACATGACCTATTAGACCCTCTAGAATTTCTATTTAACTGTAGCTTCAATGCATGCTTTGTGCCTCATGAATGGAGAACAGCAGCAGACATCCCTCTGCAGAAAGTTGGACCATCTACAGACTCTGGAAACTACAGAATCATAAGTCTCTCTAGTCTTGTATGTAAAGGCATGGAAATGATCAGTAGTGATATAGTAAACCTCCAGACACTGGACCTAACCCAGTTTAGTTTCATCAAGGGCAGATCATGCCAACTCAACCTGGTCAACTTCTTTGAGAAGATCATCAAAGTGATGGATGAGGGCAAAATGGTTCACACTTCCTACATTGACATGGCCAGGGTATTTTACATAATACCTCAGTCAGCCATTTTTGACAAACTCAATAGGTTAGGTGTAAACATGTATGTCACTCAGTGGATAACCAATTGGATCATAGACAGGACCTGGGAAGTTAGAATTGGGGAGTCCACCTCTGCAAAGAGGCCAGTCACAAGTGGAGTCCCTCAGGGATCGGTCCATAAACTGATCCTTTTTTGCATTTACTTCTCTGAAGTCAAGGCCAGTGTCAATAGTCTCTGGCTGACTAAATTTGCAGATGATTCAAATTAGGAGCTGTCACTGAATCCCATACTGACAGAAAAGTTCTCTAGGATCGAATTACACAGACAAGCAACTGGTGTCAGAGCCATGGACTAAAACTAAATGCCAAAAAATACATAACAGTATCCTTTGGAAAGTCATCCACCTCTGTGTTAACAAACCCCTTACAGGTGACCTAGTAGTCAGGAACTTAGGAACACACCTACACAGTAATCTAAACCTTTGACCATCACATGTCCACATTAATGAGGAAATCATTTTATGTTGTGCAACTTATAAACAAAGGTATGTCATCTAAATTCAAGAAAGTCATTGTTCCACTGTATTTTGCATTCATCAGACCTATCACTGAGTACAACGCCCCCTTTGGTATGTACTTAATCAGGCATATCCAATAATTGAAATGTCTACAGTGGTTCCTCACTAAAAGAAAATAGGGCGTACGTAAAATGTTCTATGCAGACTGCCTCAAGGCCATATTCCTGTATTCTGCCTCCTACAAGCTTTTGAGGGGACATCCACGGCTGGCATACAATGCATTGTCAGACCCCACTCTGATGGACCTCCTTCATATCCACAAAACAAACAGCAACAGAATTACCCATTCTAAGGACTTAAACCTTGCCTGTGATATAAGTAGTACCTGCTGGAGATACAGGTATAGATCCCGGAGAATACCCCTTCTCTGAAACAGACTCCTTAATCATGTGAAGCAGAATTCCTCCTTAACTCAATTCAAGTGCAACTTGGACAATTGGATAGGGAACAGGAAATTCATCCCTGGTCTGGCACTGATGTCTCTAATGGACAGAGGCAACATGTAAATGTTTCATTTCCCAAGCCCCTCCTTGTAAATGTTTCATCTCCCAAGCCCCAACTTGTCAGAGATTTGAGACACATGTCTAAGATTAAAAAAGCCCTTGTGGTCATTAGCCTAGTATACACCTCTGAACCCCTATGAACCTATTGGTATTCCACACCATCAGACAGTCATGTATATTCTCTAGAACCAATACCTAGGTATGGCCAGTAAGCTGTGTGACAGCACACTGTGACAAAGATGGTACACTTCAGTTACACATCACTGCAAGATGTATAGGGAGGTATATGAAGAAGGGTGCATTGTACACAGTTATTGGTGTGATAAAGGCTGGGGACCATGAAGTTATTATGGCTTCTGATGTTCATGACCATCATACTCAGTAGTCTGATTACATTTAAGGATGTAGTCAGCACTGCAACCACTTGCTGGTGGATGTAGCACTTACCCTCTACCCCAGGACACAGGTCACATACCTATTGTTCTGATTATATGGTGTGATGTCCACATTATACTGGGGTGGTGTGTCTTTTTCTTGATTCAACAAATCCCTCCATGTGTCTCATCAATGCAGGTACTGTCATGGCTGTGGCACCAGTCTCTGGTATGTGTTGATACTGTCTGTATTATACTAATATCACAGTTGGAGTCAAGGATTGCCCACAAGCTGTAGTGTTTCAGGCAGCTGTTTGGAAACAACATTTGTATGTCATCTGTGATGTCCATCACTTAACTAATGGGCAGGAAAGGGACTAGCATACACACCTGATGTACCAACCTGATCACTGTACCTGAGGTGTATGTCATGTGACACATTTCAGCATAGTGAGATGCCACGTAAGCCATACATTGGTCTACCCATTTTGTGATATAGCTGTTCATGGCCACATATGACAGTGCTGAATGAATACCTCAGTGTGGATTTTTGTCATCAAATGCCTTGACCTGGTCAAGTATCACAAGATGATACTGTCATCATGCATGTCCTCATAAACTCTTTCAGGACATCTATCAGATTTAATACACCTGATGTAGCAATAACAACTCATACAGGTCTGTTGCACACACTTGGAATATCACTTGTGTACATGTAGAAGAGGTCCATGATGACATGCCCATTGAGCTCACAGTTGAGTAGAGTCAGGATGTCCCTATCCATGCATGCATCAGGTGCTGCCCCCCCCCCCAACTCAGGTGGATGTATGTCGATGTACACCCTTCTATGGGAACATAGGCCATGTGGAGGGTGTGTTGAACTGTGTATTCAGCCCGTATCAGGAAGGTGCATGTGCTGGGTCAATGCCATAGGTGATCGGTCATGTTGTCACAGCACATGGATTACATATGATAGGCCTGAATGAAGGTAGGGCAGTGCATGCTGTTTATTGGGATCTGTCCTAGGATTATAACACAATCACACATGCAGGTATCATTGAGGCAACCCACAAGCTGGGCATTAAACCTTACATCAGTTGATGGGTAAACAGTAGGCTCACTGACAGAATACATCATGTGAAAGCTGATGAGTCAACCTGTACCAGTAGAACTGTCACCACTGGCAAACCCCAGGTTTTTGTGCTTGGCTCATTACTGTTTAAATTGTATTTCTCAGCAGTTCAGCCTAATGTATATAGCCTTTGGTTTACCAAGTTTGATGATTCTTGCATATTGTGTGCATTCATTTGGTCCACCAATAGTGATGATAAAGTACAGGAGGAGCTAACACACACAACTGAATGGTGACAAAGGTATACAATGTACAAATAAATGTAGAAATGTATGTTTGTAATGCTGTCCATCTGAAAAGTGGGGTTTCATGTTAATCACAGCAATGACAACAGTTCTGTTATTCAGAAATCCAGTGATGCAAGCACTAGGAACACATTTGGATAGTCAATCTGAACTTTCCACCAAGTGTCCAAACTGCTATTGAAAGCTTATGTTATTCACATCATCACTCATGCCACCATATTGAGATTTTAGGATTGTATGACAGCACTGTAGTCAAACCTTATTGCAGCACTAATAGAATATAATGTGCATTTTTACATGTACCTCACCAGACCCATGTAACAGCTGGAGAAACCACAATGCTTTCTCAGCAAGAAAACACAGGGTTGTACGCCATGCCAGGATGTATGTGGACAGATGAAAAGCCATGTCATTGTAAACGTTACTGTATACACCGATGTAACTTCTGACTAACCCCCAGGCCAATCTCTCACCTTCCCTCGGTGTGAGTACTGCATATCCAAAAATGTGATATAGCTGATGACATTAGCATTGTTTGTTTAGAGAAAGATGACAGTATCTCACATGCTGGTGTAAAATGCTCTCTGTAACATCAAGAAACACACACACACACACACACACACACACACACACACACACACACACACACACAGTTGTCTGGTTTGAGAATAGAATCACTACCTATCTAAGTACACAGACTACAGAACACAGTACTTAATGTAAGTGCTACAGCACAAGACGGAATCATACAAGAATGCAGGCAAATTTATAGTAGATGGTTCCAGCAGGTCATGTGAGAGACAAGAGGTTGGAAGGCCTGTATGAAATGGATGTGAAGGCATGAGAAAGTATCAAAATACTGTCAATCCATGTAATTGGAGAAGTAACTGTAGGATACACACATCTGGTACATTATCTAGACACACACAGTCAACTGCAGTGAGAATTGAACCACCTATGTGAGCAGCACCAACTGGCCCTCCCCATGAGGGACATAGGTGCTAGCCCAGGGGTGAATTTACAGTCACCCAACCAGTAGTCAAATTTGTGCTTGAACAGGGTCATTGAGGAACACTGCTTCACACACAGCAGGAGCCTAGTACAGAGGAGTGTAAATCCTTGTAGGATATATCTGTCTCTCCAGCATGTTCTGCTTATGTCACCTGCTAGGTTAAGAACTCTGGGGCAAAGTATAGTTATCCCATTTGAACTGCAGATGTCCATCATTTCCAGAAGGGCAGGGTCTGGGAATGCTCTGCAGGGCAGCCATAGGTCACCTATCAGCATCCATGATAGAGACTACAGAGATAGGTTTGTCAGTCTTTCCATGTATGTCATGTTTGTGGGCCTGGGAGTCTCCCAGGCACAACCCTGTGTTCTGTCCAATTGCTGCAGGTGTCTGGTGAGCTACAGAGACATGTGAGCATTGTACTCCACTATTGGTATGATAAGGGTAGAGTACAACAGAGGTATGACTACCCTGTCTAGGATGTGATATCTATCTGCATGATGTCCGCAATGCAGACTGTGTGTCTCACCACTATGGGCACACCAGACATGTGTAACAGCTGGAGAAACCACAAGGCTTTCTCAGCAAGAAAACACAGGACGTATACACCATGCCAGGATGTATGTGGATAGATGAAAAGCCATGTCATTGTAAACGCTACAGTATACAATTATGTAACTTCTGACTAGCCCCCAGGCCAATCTCTGACCTTCCTCGGTGTGAGTACTGCATATCCAAAAGTGTGATATAGCTGATGACATTAGCATTGTTTATTTAGGGAAACATGACAGTATCTCACATGCTGGTGTAAAATGCTCTATGTAACATCAAGAAACACACACACACACACACACACACACACACACACACACCCACACCCACACACAGTTGTCTGGTTTGAGAATATAATCCCTACCTATCTAAGTACACAGACTACAGAACACAGTACTTAATGTAAGTGCTACAGCACAATATGGAGTCATACAAGAATAAAGGCAAATTTATAGTAGATGGTTCCAGCAGGTCATGTGAGAGACAAAAGGTTGGAAGGCCTGTATGAAATGGATGTGAAGGCATGAGAAAGTATCAAAATACTGTCAATCCATGTAATTGGAGAAGTAACTGTAGGATACACACATCTGGTACATTATCTAGACACACACAGTCAACTGCAGTGAGAATTGAACCACCTACCTATCTAAGTACACAGACTACTGAACACAGTACTTAATGCAAGTGACATGGCACAAGTCTGATTTAGACAAGAGTGCAGGTGAACTTATGGTAAATGACATCAGCAGACCCTGTGGGAGACAAGAGGTTGGGAGGCCTGTATGAAATGGATGCGTTGGCCTTAGCAAGTATCAAAACACTGGCAATCCATGTAATCAGAGAAATAACTGTATGATACGCACATTTGCTCTGCCATCTACACACACACACACACACACACGTACACACAAGCACACACACTTGACTGCAGTGAGAATAGAACCCCTACCTATCTAAGTACACAGCCTGTAGAAAAAAGTACTTAACACAAGATACATAGCACAAGTCTGATTTAGATAAGAGTGCAGGTGAGCTTATAGTAGATGACGTCAGCAGTTCATGTAGGGGACAACAGTTCGTGAGGTCTGCATAGGCACATAGCTTCATAGGTTCATACGAGGATAGTAGCTTAATAGCACTACGGTGTTTAGAAGTGTAGCTGTGTAAAAACACAGGTATACTTATTGAGCATAGTTGGATGGTCGTTTATAGCAGAGCATGTTTGTGAGCAGCACCAACTGGCCCTCCCCATGAGGGACATAGGTGCTAGCCCAGGGGTGACTTTACAGTCACCCAACCAGTAGTCAAATTTGCGCTTGAACAGGGTCATTGAGGAACACTGCTTCACACACAGCAGGAGCCTAATACAGAGGATTGTGAATCCTTGTAGGATATATCTGTCTCTCCAGCATGCTCTGCTTATGTCACCTGCTAGGTTAAGAAGCCTGGGGCAAAGTATAGTTATCCCATTTGAATTGCAGATGTCCATCATTTCCAGAAGGGCAGGGTCTGAGATTGCTGTGCAGGGCAGCCATAGGTCACCTATCAGCATCCATGATAGAGACTACAGAGATTGGTATGTCAGTCTTTCTATGTATGTCATGTCTGTGGGCCTGGGAGTCTCCCAGGTACAACCCTGTGTTCTCTCCAGTGGCTGCAGGTAAGTGGTGAGCTACAGAGACATGTGAGCATTGTACTCCACTATTGGTATGATAAGGGTAGAGTACAACAGAGGTATGACTACCCTGTCTAGGATGTGATATCTATCTGCATGATGTCCGCAATGCAGACTGTGTGTCTCATCACTATGGGCACATAGTGATAGACGTGTGGATTGCTATCAACATATGTTCCCTAGTCTCACAACACTGTGTTTGAGCATAGAGAGGTGCTATGTATATAATAATTAGCAAGGGTTCTTCATTGACAAAGGTGACAAAAAGTCATTGTATGCTTACAGTTCAGTCCATTAGTTTGTGACCAGTCGTCAGTCTGTGTCAGCCCCTACTGTAAAATGTTACCATCATTGGGGGATTTTGTAGGAGTGTGTCCAGTTAGCAATCATCTGCAAATGTGGCAACTGCATGCCATGTTTTGTTGCCCGTGCTTCAGGAAACTATTACCCAAACAGTTGAGGCCCATCACAGATCCTTGTGGTATTCCACTGATGAGTGTTCTAATGGTGGAGGTGCAGTCCCCAACTTTGACAGTGTGTGTTTTGTCATTAAGCAAATAGGATATCCATCTAGTTCTGTATGCCCTAATTCCCAGATGTGAGATCCTCAGTATGAAACATGACTGGGGGATGGTGTCAAAGGCCTTGGATAACTCAACATAGGCAGTATGTCCTGTTATCCCTCATCCAGGTATTTGGAGTCACTATCCAAGAAGTCCATGAGGGTCAATAAACAAGATCTACCCTTGGCAAAACCAAGATGGGTAGGGTCAAGTGTGTTGAAGGTCACATCTGTTCCTGTGGATGTGGTTCATGCTGATCCATGCAGTAGACTTGCAGATAAGGCTTTCTAGGTGTATGGGTCAGTAGTTGTAGTTCTGCATGTTGCCAGATTGATGTGCATTGCATAGCACACAACATTTGATATTACATTTTGTAATGTGGGTGATATATGTGTGGAGAAAGTACTGAAACCTCAGGGTTGTAGTGCTTGGTGGGGTGCCAACGCATGGATGTATTTTAAATATATGACATACAGTTAGATTGGGCCCTCAGTTTGTAATGTTTCTACATGTAATATCATGTTATACACAGGAAACTGACAGTGAATAGCAGAAATACAGCATAATATATCCATAGCACAGCAAGCATCTGGTTGCTCATTGTTTAGCAAAGTGCATATGCATGCAAGATACCCATGTTTGCACATAGCTAAGCAGTGTGTAAATGAGAGCTGCATTGCTAAACTTTTGCAATTAGTATTGAGTCTAGAAAATACATCTGCTTCTTACCTAACTCTGTGGCAGCATGCATTAATACATTCCTTTTTTTGGAGGCCAGATGGTACTGCATTCAAATAGAGATGTATCTAAAAAAAGTCTTTTGTCTTTTCCTGATTAGGAGTCACCACAGTGGAACTCCGGCCCACTAATGATTGGCAGTGGATTTTTATGGTGCCGAGCTGCCAGCCCAATGCCCAACCTTCAAAGAAGGCACACCCATTCATGCATGCACCTACCTACATGTCTTTAACATCACTTGACCATGGGGAGGACATGCAGACTCCACACAGAAGGCGCTCCAGCCGAGAATCAAACGGGAGAACCTCTTGCTGTGAGGCGACAACACTAACTGCTGCACCACCGCAGCCTTCAAATAAAGATCTATGTAATACTTTAAAATGCTTTTCATTACAGAGTGATAATGCAATGACATGAATTGTTTATATTATATATGTTGCTGTGTGTTTGCATAGCACAACTAGATCAAGCAGCATTGAGTGGGTTTAACTGTAGATTTTGCCGGCACTCACTGTTGGTGTGCGATGCCCTCTTCCATGTAAACATAGAGCCCAAAAAGTGAAGGGATCCATTCCTTCTCCAGCATTGCTAAAGTCTGATAGTATTCAGTCTATGGAAAACAATAGCTACTTAACTGACTCTGTGGTAGCAGTTGTTAATGCACTGAATGCAAGAATGAGTTCCTTTTTGGTTTATTACTGTTGGTGCCCACTGGTGTGTGATGTGCACCATTGCATTAAATGCATTAAAGAAAAGAACATCAGGAAGACTGGACAGTGGTGAAATGGGGAGCAAGCAGAGGGAAGAAAAATGGAAAGCAATATAGGAATGTGAAGGAGGGAGGTAGGAAAGAACCATAGCTATCCATTTCTTCAATAGTAAAAACTGATAATATTTGCAGAATATTAGCTAAATTTTGACGGTCACCTCCAGAGAGAGGGGTGACCACAACAACAGAATCATGTTGAATAGCCAGTTGGGCCAAATCAAGCATGTCAAGAAGACTTGTGTGTGAAATGGTGTGCTATCTATAAGAAAACTTTTTTTTTTTTTTTTGCGGGACAAGTGCCCTTTTTTTTGGAGAGAGATAGGATTGTTGGGGAAGGGATATAGGTATGTCTGGGTTTGGTAAGCTGGGTAGGTGAGGAAGCAATTGCAGACATACAAGACAACACACATGGATGGTGGTGATGGACACAAGAGGTCAATGGACACCATGGATGGGGTGAGGGTGGGGACATCCAGGACCCATGGATTTCAAGCCAGTTGACAGTGAGAATTCTGTCCTCACCCAAAGGACTGTCATCATTGTTACCTCACTCTGTCACTGGCTAAAATGCATGATCACTGCTTCTCCTCCTCCTGGCCCTATAAAATAAGGGAGTATAGCCTCTGTATCTGGCGTAGGCATGCAGCAGCAGTGCAGCACACAACCCTATGCACCATCCTTGGCAGTTCAGTATGGGTGATAAATTCACTGCCCCTTCCACTGCTCGTGCAATGAACCACTGGCCTATCCTCTGGCACAACTACCTGAGTGGGCAGGTAGTGCAGAGCCAGCAGAGATGGTGCTGCCAGGGTGGCTTCCAGACATGCTGGGAAAAATTGCCATGGCCAGTGGAGTGGAGGCAGGTGAACTGTGTGGGCCAGGCCTGCCCTGCTGTGCTGTGGTACACACGGATGATGTGGACACATTTTGACAACACATAATAAAATAAAACAACAAAAATAAATAAATAAATAAATAAAAAGAGATGAGGGTTGGGTTGAGAGAAAAAAAGTATGATTACTACACTCATATGTAGCATACAATGCATTAATCCAATTATTTGATTATATTATCCTAACCTTTACTCTTAAGACTACCACCCCCTAACTGATAGCTTATTACTTTTAAGACTACAAGCTCCTAACAGATGCACACTATACTACAGATTGCAGTAAGTACTCATTTACATGTGCATATATTGCACATATGTGTTTTCCAATTAACCAGATTACAGTTTACAGCAGGGCATATATGCCACTGGTATAGAGTGCTTACTTTAAACCTTTAAATTACACATAATTGAAGAATTAACAGTTATTGTATAGTTGTGAAGTGTGGTACTTGAACCCACCTCCTCTGACTAAAGTCTAATACTACACTCTTGGTTTGTGTTACAGACAAATGCATGCATACTTGCTTTTACAGTTGAGATATGCATGATCAGTTGGATACAACTGTATAAAATACCAATAAAACTATATTTAACTTTTCATGGTAGAATAACAATACCCTTCTTCTGCATACATACCACATGCCTCTCTCATCCTTGCCAGTCTAGTGGCATGGGTTCTCATATTGCACTTTCCTCTCCGTTGCAGTTGTGGAAAAAACAGAAAAGAACAGAATATCATTATGAATACCAGTCTTGCCTATATTCATCTTTTAAGACTTACAAGTACTTTATGTAGTTGATGCTTACACATCTGTGGGATGTCCTCTGTCCTAAATTCCTAGCTCCAAGCATTGTGGGTACCCCTCTTCCTCCTTCGGAGGTCACTGTAGTGATGCCTACACTGGTCACCAGTGTGGGGGATACCAGTGGCACTGGTTATAGCTCAGTCCAAACTATTCTAAGCCTCTGTCTTAAACTGGCTCCCAGAATAGTCCCCTTGCAGCAGCCTGGCACTGTGTTCTTTCACTAGGAGTCCAACAAAAATCTTTGGACATTTTTGTCACCTCATCTCTAAACACTAAATCTCAAATCCTCTCCATGAATGTGCCATGTCTACCACAGATCAAGAACAATGGATACTAATTGTTTCCCGCAAATGTTCAGTTATTGCATTTACTGGGAGTGTGCACATTCTTTTAAAATGTTGTGCATCACTTACCATCACACAAACAAGGTGTTGGGGGCTCTGTACCACCTTGCACTGTGCTTGCACAATGGTAAGCATTGTGCAGTAGTGGCAAACAATACAATTCCAAGGTTATTTGATGCAGAGGCAGTTGTGTAAGTGTCTTACTCAGATATGAAGGCCATGCCACTCCAGACAGAAGACGTATGCTTACAGAAACATAGTACACAGTATACCCACACTCATACATTTGATAATAAATGGACAATACATAGAAGAATAAATAAGTATTTAACTGACACAATATTTTAAATCTAGTGGAATTCTTCAAGAGTGTCACCAAAGTGCTGGATGAAGGCAAACCAGTACATACTGCCTATCTCGACTTGGCCAAGAGCTTTGACACAATCCCCCACTCAGGCATCATTTTGAAAATTCACTAGATGGGGAATAACCCACACATCATTAAATGGGTAGGCAACTGTCTCACTTATAGAACATATTGAGTCATAGTTGGGGATTTCACCTTTACCAGTAGATCTATTACCAGTGGTGTTCCACAAGGGTCTATGCTGGGCCTCCAACTGTTTGGAATGTATTTATCAGAAATTAAGGTGATAACAGATGGTCTGTGGTGCACCAGGTTCGCTGACGACTGCAAACTTTGTGCAATCATTGAATCCCCAAACAATGTCAACATACTACAAAATGGACTGACATAATTAAATGATTGTTACATAAGCTTAAAGTTAACTCAAAAATGTACTGTTATCCAATTTAGCAAAGGAGGTCCCTGAATATTACACTATTAATAATACCCTCCTATTTTCCAAACCAGTGTTGAAAGATTTGGGAATGCAGGTTAATAGCAGCCTCAACATTGATCATCATGTGTCCACAGTGTTAAGGTAGGTATTTTACATTGCACACCTCAAAAGTAAGGACATAGCATCCAAGACTAAGGATATTATCAATCCACTGTACTCATCCCTCATCAGACCATTAATAGAGCACAATGCTCTCTTTTGCAGGTGCCTCACTAGGCAAATGCAGCAGCTGGAGAGACCTAAGAGGGTTTTCATACAGAAACTCAAGGGATTTCAACACATGACCTGCATGGACAGACTAAAGGCCCTGTCACTGTATTCTGCATCATATAGACTGCTGAGAGGCAACTTGTGCTTGGCCTACAGAGCACACTCGAAGCCTGCTTTAACGGAAATGCTACATCTACATAAATCAAATGGAACAAGACACACTCACTGTAGGGACCTTAACCTAGCCTGCAACATCACCAGGACATGCTGAAGAGATATATATGTCTCCCAGAGATTTACACTCCTATGAAACAAACTCTCAATTCACATAAACTGAGCTCCTCAATGACCTAATTTAAGCTTAACTTGGACAGTTAGATGGGAAAGCATACATTTACCCCAGGACTTTCACCTATGTCACTCTTAGACAAGGGCAACCGGGGCTTATCATGGATTCACAAACATTGACTACATATCTTAGTCTGTAAGGGAACACTGGTACAACTTGTCTAGGCATGAAAAGGCCATAGCACCATTAGCCTAGAAAACATCTATGAACCTAGGGCCATTATAATAGTAGCCTCATATAAACCTATGCAAGTATGAACCTGTGCAAGCCTGCCAAAATCTTGTCTCACACATAGCCTGCTGATGTCATGTACTATAAGTTCAGCTGCAGTCTTGCAAAAGTCAGAGTTGTGCCATGGCATTTGTATTACATAGTGTGTTCTGTAGTCTGTGTACTTGTGTACAATTTTTCGACTCAAGCAAAGAGACAAAGCCTGATCTCTTTTCCTTAATAACAGAAATAAAATCGATCATGTCCCCTACCAGCAACTTAGAAATCAAGCCAAAAAAACAAATTTGGGGTTAGGAGGGGGCTTAATGGCTAAGGTGTTTGCCTTAGAAATACAAGGTGCAGGGTTTGAGTCTCACAAGGGATAATTGACTAGGCTTAAAATGGCTTGCAAGGGCAGTTAGCTTAGTACTAAAACTATGAACCTATGAAATTAAACAGGACAACAAAACTTACTTTCAAACATGTTAACTAAAATACCAGAATAACCCCCTTAGATTCTGGCAAGCTATCAATCTCCTCCTTAACCCCAGAAAACCTATTACACCGGCCCCAACAACTAGCAACACTACAGACTGCATAGCCAATTCAATTCAATTCCCACTTTGTCACTTTAATAACCTCATTACTAAATAAAACAGCAAATTCCCCTTTTTCCATTCCCTCCCCGTCCAGCTTCAACACTTCACTCTTCTCTCTTACAGCAATCCAAACTAGTTACATGCAAAATCTCCTATGTAAATTAAAATAATGAACTCCTGCTGAACATCAGTTACCAGGCGACTTTTTAAAACTAGCTGCCACATCCATCTCTTACACTATATCCATCCTAATAAACCATTCTATCTCTCAATGGTATGTAGTTCTTCTCTGGAAGATATCCCATGTCACACCCCCACACAAAGGAGAACCCGCCACTGACCTTTCCAACTACAGACCCATAGCTATACTCTTACCACTAGCCAAAATTTTAGAAAAATGCGTATATAAATGGATAATAGACTACTTCCCTAAG
Organism: Protopterus annectens; assembly: GCF_019279795.1. NCBI lineage: Eukaryota > Metazoa > Chordata > Ceratodontiformes > Protopteridae > Protopterus > Protopterus annectens. The sequence goes on along the minus strand of NC_056736.1, from coordinate 151,586,800 downwards.
AACCACCTATTATCTAATACTAAATATGACTTTTGACCAAAACATAGCACTAACACAGCTCTTATAAGTTTCACCAATACCATAAATCACCTAAAAAAACAAATGCCAACTTGTCTCTGCCACCTTCCTTGATATGTCAAAAGCTTTTGACACTGTATCATATCAAATACTTCTTAATAAACTAGCCTCTCAAATTCAACCCTAATTCCCTATGCTGGTTTCACAGCTCTCTGTCAAACGTAAACAAGCTATCTTATGGGATAATAACTCTCTCCAACTTTACATTACTTTCATTGCCCCACAAGGTTCCATAATTGGCTCTCTACTTTTCATTATTTTTACCAATGATTTTTGTTCTGCCACCAAACCTGCCTCAGTCATTCAATACGCTGGTGATGCTTCCCTCATCTGCTCTGCCCCCAAAATGAATGAACTCCAAGAAAAAACTCAGGCTGGCCTTCAAAGCATTGAAAACTACTTATCAGACCACCAACTCATATTAAATCTTAACAAAACCAAGCTTATAGTCTTTAGTAATAGCTGTGTAAAAATATCAAATCACCTCTCTCTATCTTTGCATCCAATGGTACTAAAATAGAACCCATTGAACATACAAAACTTCTCGGTTTTACTCTTGACAACAGCCTGAAGTTTGATAAACACATAGCATTAACAATTAAAAAAGTCCATGTCAAACTCGGTGCTCTTTACAGGGCTAAATCCTATCTTACCAATCATGCCAGATTTACAACAGCTAGTAGAGACATTTTATCTACCCATCTTTACTGCTCCCAAATATTCACCAATCTCTGTAAATCTGATTTGAATAATCTCAAAGCTAATAGTAATAAAATAGCCAAATTTGCCAGTGTAATATAACCAATGTTATAGAGTATATCACTGCACTGCCCTTAAGCAACTGAACTGGATCAAACTCCCTAACTTACTTTCTCTCAATCAACTAATTGTTGCACACTCAAGTCGTTTATAAACATGACTTCTGTCCAGCTCCATCTGAAACTTGTGCAACCTTACACTAATCTCAGTTCACTCAGGTCATCAGATAAGCTACTGCTTAAGGCTATCAAAACTCATAACTCATATAGTGATTCATACAGCCACACAATAGCCAAATCCTGGAATTCTATCCCCCAGCATATTCTATCTATACCTGATACTCAGAACTTCAAACAGCTCCTAAAAGAATATTTCTCAAATCATTGGTTATGCTCCTGTACTCCCTCAGGCTAAGTTATACCTACCCTCCGACACTCTTTCCTAACTCATTTCTCTTTTTCAGCCTATTGTTATATTTGCAATTCTGACTTTTTTATATACAAAACAAAAATCTTTTCTGACTCTGTATTATGTTCCATACTTTTACATTCTGTTATACCCTGATTTTACCTTGTGAATATATTCATGTATATATTTGTCTCTGTTTAGTTGTATGACACATTAAATTCTGTTTTGTTTTATCTATTTGTACTATATTTTGTATTTTCTACCTGTTTCAATTTGTTGGAGTTTTTCTCCCCAGGTCTACATTGAAAACAGGCCATCTGGCCTAGTTGTTCACTACCCGGTAATCAAATGTAATAAATAAATAAAAGAGATGGGTATGGGTTCTATTCTCACTGCAGTCGTGTGTGTGTGTGTGTGTGTGTGTGTGTGTGTGTGTGTGTGTGTGTGTGTGTGTGTGTGTGTGTGTGTGTGTGTGTGTGTGTGTGTGTGTGTGTGTGTGTGTGTGTGTGTGTGTGTGTGCGTGTGTGTGTGTGTGTGTGTGCGTGCATGTGTGTGTGCATGAGCTCTTGTCTGACATTACATATAGCCTTTTACAGCAGCATGTGTGACACTGTTATTACCATATTCTCAACAGACAATGCTGATGTCATCAGCTATATTAGATCATTGGATATGCAATCATCACACCAGGGCATGGTCAGCCACTAGCCTGGAGGCCAGACAGACCTTATCTCATCCTATACCAGGCAGATTACAGTGACATGTCTTTTTACATATTCACATACATTATGCCATTGTTTGTAGGCCCTGTGTTATGTTGATGAGAAAGTTCAGCTGCTGAATGTGTCTGGTGAGGTACACGCAAGAGAACATTACACTGGTCTGATAAGATCTGACTAAACTGCTGTCATACAATCCTAAGATCTGAATATAATGGCATGACTTATGATGTGCACCATACATTTGCACTGGATAAACATTAATGAGAAAAGTTAGAAAGTAATACTACACATTGCAGTTTCTGACATCACAACCCTTACAAGAGCATTCACTATAAACTTTTGAGATTATGATGTTATCAGTTGTATAACTTGCAAGGCCAATACAAGACAAAGGTACAATGACTAGTTCAGTAACACAAATGCAGATATACTAAGCACTAAGTTAGTTATGCACCCAGAGCATCAGGCACAACATTTTTGTATCCCTGAATCCAAAATACAGAAAACAGGAATATGGCACAGTTATCGTCAGTTGCACAGTGTGTTGTGTGGAGGGGCAGGAAACCTAGGCTGACACAAAAGGATGGTGAGTGCATGTGAGTAAAAGGGAAAAGAAAGCAGACATTGGTATAAGACAACAAATGGCCTGTGAGACAAAATGAGTAACTGTTGTGTTTGTCTGGATGGGTCCTGTAGGTGAAACTGGTGTGTGTGTGTGTGTGTGTGTGTGTGTGTGTGTGTGTGTGTGTGTGTGTGTGTGTATATATAAACACAGCCAAGCTCTGTGTTAGCTCTATATCTTGGTCTGTCAGACAGGTGTGAGTCATGCATGATAGAGGTGGCAGTTCATCTTTGTCATCCCAGGCCATGAGAACTGGCTCTACCAGGAAGTGCACTGGCACCTCCATGCCCAAGGTCAGATGCAGTGCCGCTACCTGAATGTGATTGCTGTCTGCTGGACAAGCTCTTTTCATGGGAATGCCCAGGACCAAGACCCCATGCCCTGCCATGTCTGACTGTAGACAGCACACTCATGGACAGAGCAGTAAATGTATTGCCACGCTGGAAGCGTGATCTAGAATGTCCACGTCGCCTGACAGTAGGTGATGTGGCTGACCTATACTCATGAGGATGCAGTTCCCATCCCAGCAGATGTTCCATCACAGACACTGCTCATTCAATGACAGACACCCATCAGTCTATCACAGACACCCTTCATTCCAATGTATCATTCAGCCAATCCAGTGAATCAGCAACACGGTGGAGGCAGTCGTGCATGTCAGATTGTGCCACATCCACAACCTGAGCATTTGTCTGGAACACCTATGGGAACATGCCTGCACCTCCATGATGGCCCTAAACATCCACTGAGTGACACCTGCACCAGGTGGAGGAGAGACAGTAGGCCTCCTCCAGGCAGCCCTCTCAATCCTCCTGTGTGGCATCTTGCCCACAATTTGGTTATAGCCAGACTCAAAAGGCACTGAAGCTGCAATAGCCACACTTGCCTGATCAATGTCCTTGTCCTCCACCTGTCCAATATCCGTGGGCTCAGTTGACTGGGTAGGCATAGGCCTACTGGCTGTGTATGATGGAAATGCAGGGGATGGCTGTGTGACAACTTCTGTGTCAGATTCAACTTTTACAACCCCCGACTGTGCCTCAGTTTAATTACTGTCACCATCAGAGTCTGCTGAAACAGTGACATCAGGTGGCAAAGGGCCCACATTTTCACTGTTGTGATCACCTGTAATAAAAAAAAAAACAGGAATACATTAATACCTGTATCACTATAATGCAATATATGCTAATAAACTAACAGTGTGAAACTATTATAGACAGTACAGCAATACACACAACAGGTCTAAGATTACACATTGTGATATTTCTTTAAATCGATCAGCAGTAATGACATAAAATTACTTGGCTTACCATCTGCAGGAAGCATACATCCTTAGAGTCCTGATGATCCTGGAATAAGTTAAACAAGAGGTAAGGGCAACATTGCCATATTTAACAGTAATGCATCTGTCTTAGGCTTTATTTCTTAGATGATAATTACAACATAAGCAGATGAATTGCATGCTAATCAACCAACGTTGTGGAGCTATTCAACAAGCTATAAAGTGTCCATGTAGACTTCATGCTTTTTTTCCCTGGGGATTTCAAAAGTTTTGGAGTACAAACACAGAAAGTCTATACAGACTGATGTTAGGGGATGCTGCTGCTTTAATCCACTTGTATGTGCTAGAGGCTTAAGCCAATGCTGCCACTACTGCCAATAGGCCTAGGCTGAGAAGGAGAAGAGTTTCAGGCCACATTTAACTTATCATGACTGACATGACATGGAAATTGTAGAGCACTACATGGTAGACAGGGACACACTATAGGAACTCTGCACCCTCTGCCTCTCTCAACTCAGAGCTAGAGCCAACCAAGGTAAACCCATTCCAGTGGAAACTAAGGTATGTGCAGCCCTTAGAATCCTAGTTACAGGTGCATTTCAGAGACCAACAGGGGACATGCTGGGTGTGTCAAAGGTATCAGTATCCAGGATCCTCCACCAATTCCTAGATGCTATGCCCCAACATGCCAGTGAGCACATTATCTTCTCCATAGTTCTAAGGAGATGGCCAGTAATATGCAACAGTTATACTGGGTAGTGCACTACTCTGAAATACTAGGTTCCATAGCTTGCCCACATGTAGAAATGAGGGCAGCACCTGGTGAACAGGGTAGAGTCTACATTACAAGGAAGGGCTACCACATCAACTGCCAAGTCATGTGCAATGCCAAAGGAATCATCTTGAACTTGTGTGCTGGCAACCCTGGCAGTTACCATGTCTCACATATCTGGCACACCTCCCTACTGTACCAGATGTTTTCTATGGAGGGATATCCCACAGGGTCATTTACTGGGAGACACAGGCTATGTACTGGGACCATGACTGATCATCTGCATCAGAAACTTACACACACACACACACACATAGAAGAACAACATAATGAGGCACACACTCAAATTGAAATGTCATAGAGCATGTGTTTGGGCTGTGAAGTCACAGTTCCAGTGCCTAGATACATGTGGTGGAGCCCAGCAGTACAATCCATGGACATATACTGAAATCTGCACAGTATATGCCATGCTACACAACATCATTCTGAGAAAACAGCTGCACCAGGATCAGCAAGGGGAAAAAGCAGACATCCCACCACCAATGCCAAGGTTACCACAGCCACAGGCAGATGAGGAGTCAGACGGGGAACCACCAGCTGCTGTTGGTGTAAGTAGACATAGGCGTGCTCGCATAACATACTCACTCATCACCTAGGGGTCTAAAACCTTCCTCCTGCTCACATACATAAAGTAACATTGATGCCAGTCAACTCTTTCTACCTTTACCAAGTGTTGTCTGTGTACTGCTTATGTCAGACAGAGTCAACCCTCAACTAACGCTGTGGCACCTGCTGCATTTACAAGGTAAGTCTTGAACCTGGAGTGTATTGTTTAATAATATTATGGCATATCTTTGTATGTCATCACTTGGTACAGAAAACAAACAAAAGGTGGAAGATTTGTACAGAATTACCTTATTGTGTGACAGCAGAAACTTATTTGGCTTGTATGCATCCGTTAGTAAGTTGTAGGCCTCATGCAGCAATGATTCACAGTCATAACTCTCAACAGTACTGATTATCACTGCATGCTCTTAGTTTAGCAATATACATTTGCAATAGAAAATAATTAAAAATATAAGTTAGAAAGTAAAGATATACATATTGCAGTTTCACACTTCACAGTCATCACACGATCAGGCAACAGGCAGGATGCAAAACAAGGAGAGTAACAAGTTGTAAAGGTAACAATATCCTTGTTTTTGTCACAGCAGTAACTCAGCTTTGTCCCAGAAAAGAACAGTCCATTCTTGTTTGTGCATTAACAGTAACTCACCTTTGCTCACCCCAAAAGACCAGTCTGTGCTTGTTTGTGCCATAACAGTACCTCAACTTTGTCTCCCCTCAAAAGAACAGTGCACCCTTCTATGTGCCATAAAGTTACTCATCTTTGTTCCCCCCAAAAGAACAGTCTGTACTTGTTTGTGCCATCCAACCTGCCCTCTGGCAACTGCATATCATATTATTCCCAGTTAATATCATTACACATTTTATGACCAGTGATATAGAATGGCTTACACACTACATGTCTCGGAGTACTGGTTAGATAACTGATGAATGATGAAGAAACACAGAAAGGTAAGACAGAGCTGAATATTTACAACCAATAATCATAACAGGTTAGATCACTAAGTGCACTAAGTCCAAATATAATCATCATCTTCTTTCGGCTGTTCCCGTTAGGGGTCGCCACAGCAAATCACCTGTTTCCATTTCTTCCTGTCCTCTGCATCTTGCTGTGTCACAACAACCACCTGCATGTCCTCTCTCACCACATCCATAAACCTTATCTTAGGCCTTCCTCTTTTCCTGTTACCTGGTAGCTTCATCCTTAGCATCTTTTTCCCATTATACTCAGCATCCCTCCTCAGCACATGTCCAAACCAACGTAATCGTGCCTCTCTGGCTTTGTCTCCAAACCTTCCAACCTGGTCTGACCCTCTAATATACTTATTCCTAATCCTGTCCACCCTTATCACACCCAGTGCAAATCTTAACATCTTTAATTCTGCCACATCCAGCTCAAACTCCTGCCTTTTTGTCAATGCCACTGTCTCCAAACCATATAACATAGCTGGTCTCACTACCCTCTTGTAGACCTTCCCTTTCACTCTTACAGGTACTCGTCTGTCACAAATCACTCCTGACACTCTTCTCCACCCACTCTATCCTGTCTGTACTCTCTTCTTCACCTCTCTTCCACACTCACCGTTACTCTGAACTATTGACCCCAAGTATTTAAACTCATCCACCTTTGCCACCTCTACTCCTTGCATCCTCACCATTCCTCTATCCTCCCTCTCATTCACACATATATATTCTGTCTTAGTCCTGCTGACCTTCATTCCTCTTCTCTCTAGAGCATATCTCCATCTGTCCAGGGTCTCCTCCACCTGTTCCCTACTCTCACTACAGATCACAATGTCATCTGCAAACATCATAGTCCACGAGGACTCCTATCTGATCTCGTCTGTCAACCTGTCCATCACCATTGCAAATAAGAAAGGGCTCAGAGCTGATCCTTGATGTAACCCCACCTCCACCTTAAACGCATCCATCACTCCCACCGCAGACCTCATCACTGTCACACTACCCTCGTACATATCCTGTACCACTCTTACATACTTTTCTGACACTCCTGACTTCCTCCTACAATACCACAACTTCTCTCTAGGCACCCTGTCATATGCTTTCTCTAAGTCTACAAAAACACAATGCAACTCCTTCTGACATTCTCTGTACTTCTCCATCAACACTCTCAGAGCAAAGATTGCATCTCTAGTGCTCTTTCCCGGCATGAAACCATACTGCTGATCACTAATTATGATGTCCCTTCTTAACCTTGCTTCCACTACACTTTCCCATAACTTCATGCTGTGACTGATCAATTTAATCCCTCTGTAGTTACTACAGCTCTGCACATCACCCTTATTCTTAAAAATCAGTACCAAAACACTTTTCCTCCATTCCTCAGGCATCCTCTCACTTTCCAAGATTTCATTAAACAATCTGGTTAAAAACTCCACTGCCATTTCACCTAAACACCTCCATGCTTCCACAGGTATGTCATCCAACAGCCTTTCCATTCTTCATTCTCTTCATAGCTATCCTTACTTCCTCCTTGCTAATCCATTGTACTTCATGATTCACTATCCCTACATCATCCAGCCTTCTCTCGCTCTCATTCTCTTCATTCATCAACCCCTCAAATAACTCTTTCCATCTCCTCAACACACTCTCGCTTGTGAGTATGTTTCCCTCATTATCCTTTATCACCTTTATCTGCTGCACATCTTTCCTAGCTCGGTCCCTGTGTCTAGCCAGTCCGTACAGGTCCTTTTCTCCCTCCTTAATGTCCAACCTTTCATACAACTCTTCATATGCCTTATCCTTAGCCTTCACCACCTCTCTCTTTGCCATGCACCTCATCTCCTTATACTCCTGTCAACTTTCTTCATCTCTCTGACAATCCCACTTTTTCTTTGCCAACCTGTTTCTCTGTATACTCTCCTGTACTTCCTCATTCCACCACCATGTCTCCTTGTCGTCATTCCTCTGTCCAGATGTGATACCAAGTACCTTTCTAGCCATCTCCCTTACTAGCTCTGCTGTAGTTACCCAGCTATTTTGTAACTCTTCACTGCCACCAGGTGCCTGCCTTAACTCATCCCTGAACTCCACCTCACAATTACCCTTTTTCATTTTACATCATTTGATCCTTGGTGCTGCCCTCATACTCCTCCTCCTCCTCTTCTTGATCACCAACGTCATCCTACTAACCACCATCCTATGCTGCCTAACAATACTTTCTCCGGTCACCACTTTACAGTCTCCAATTTCCTTCAAACTGGCCCTCCTACATAAGATATACTCCACCTGTGTGCATCTTCCTCCACTCTTGCATGTCACCCTATGCTCCTCCATCTTGTTAAAATACATATTCACCATAGCCATGTCCATCCTTTTCACAAAATCTACTACCATCTGACCTTCTGCATTCCTTTGTTTAACACCATACCTACCCATCACTTCCTCATCCCCTCTGTTCCCTTCTCCAACATGCCCATTGAAATCTGCTCCAATCACCACTCTCTCACCCTAGGGTACAGTCATCACCACTTCATCCAATTCACTCCAGAATTTTTCTTTCTCATCCATTGCACACCCAACTTGTGGAGCATATGCACTAACAACATTCATCATTACACCATCAATTTCCAGCTTCATAAACATAACTCTGTCTGACACTCTTTTCACCTCCAAAACACTCTTAGCATACTGTTCCTTCAGAATAACTCCTATGCCATTTCTCCTCCCATCCACACCATGATAAAACAATTTGAACCCACCTCCGATACACCTATCCTTTCTCCCCTTCCATGTGGTCTCTTGCACACACAATATACCAACCTTCCTTCTGTCAATCATATCAGCTAGCTCTCTCCCAATACCAGTCATACTGCCAACATTCAAAGTTCCGACCCTCACTACCACAGTCCTAGCCTTTCTCCTCTCTTCCTGCCTTCGGCCATGTCTTCTGCCTCTTCTCCTCCTTCGGCCAACAGTAGCCCAATTTCTGCCAGCACCCTGTAGGCTAACAGTACTGGTGGTGGTCATTGTTAACCCGGGCCTCGACGGATCTGGTATAAAAATGTTTATTGGTGACTGCATGAAATCATTTGGTGAACTTTTATGCTGGATGCCCTTCCTGATGCAACCCTCCCCATTTATCCGGGCTTGGGACCGGCACAAAGAAATGCACTGGCTTGTGCATCCCCAGTGGCTGGGTTACTAAGTCCAAATATAATAAATATAATAAATGTACAAATAACAGTTTATGATATGATATCAGCATACATTCTATTGCAGTTGATTGCATGAAGAATTACTTCCGTTCTTTGCAAAGCTGATTGTATAGAAAGAGGGATAAGGCACCCATCTGGGGTTCTGAAAGTGCACTGGAGTAAGAGTTCTAATCAAGATGTATGTAGAAATATCTTATGTGCACTAACATTTTCCATTGTGTATGTCATGTATTGCTTTTCCTCATTTCAAGTATTTCTCCCTTTAACTTTTTGTCACTGTTTGCGTGATGCTGCACTTAGAGTAAACATAATTGACTCTGCTTATCTCATTTATGTGAATCACAGCAGTGCATAAACTGGACCAACCAGGAAACAGACAAGACCTGTGTAGCCAAAAATAGAAACCAGGCGCATTAAATGAATACTACTGTGCATCATTTAAACTCAGTAAGTGACATTGCACTGTGATTAACAGCAACAAATTAACAATGAATACTAAGATGGGGAATATCATGTAACTAATCTTGTGGCGGTAGGTATTAAGTGTAGGGCTGGTGTCCAAATTTATTTATTTTATTTATTTATTTTTATTTTACATTTGTTTATCGGGAAAGTCCAACTGGACACATGTCCATTTACAGTGGAGGCCCAGGGAGAGAAGCTCCGCATTCAGTACAGATAAACAAATAGTTGAGCAATATGATAACAATATGATCATCTATACAGAAGCAAAAATTTGACAAAAGATAAAAATAAAGCTTTTGGTACAAAAAACAAAATTTGACAATAGATAAAAAATACAACTTTCGATACAGAATCAGAAAGTGACACTAGATAAGCATTATAACTGACTATAGGGAACAGACAGAGACTACTTAGAAATTAATTAGTGCAAGTTTAGCATGCGCTAGTATAATAATTAGAAACTTGAGCAGAAAAATAAAATACCTGATACTGTAGACAAATTACAGGTTCTAGAACAGGGTGTGCAAACTTTGTTTTGCTGTTGTGGCATTGCAGTTTATAGCAATGAACTGCAACATAATCTGTTTTTCAACCTTCTTGTAGCAACAGGTATAAATGTAGGACTACCATAAACATAGTCCTGGATTTGAATATTACATATTCCATACACTTTTAATGTTGTTCCACTTCTCATTATAGTCACTCTCACTTATAACACTTGGCATATAGTGTAGTTGATATTAATTCTTATATGTAGGAGGGCTGAGGCACTTATATTGTGTTAGTTATTTACTTATTTATTCATGTATGTACTGCCCATTTATTATCAAATGTATGACTGTGGGTATACGGTGTACTATTTTCCTGTAAGGATATTTCTTCAGTCTGGAGTGACATAGCCTTCACATTTGAATAAGTCACTTACACAACTGCCTGTACATCAAATAACCTTGAAATTGCTTTGCTTACCACTGTTGCGCACTGCAAACAAACAAGGTGCTTAGCAGTGTGCTCACCTGAGCACCTTATTTGCATGATGGTAAGCTATGCACAATATTTTCAAACAGGTGAACACTTCCAGTAAATACAATATGTAGCAGTTAACATGGAGATTATCATATCAGGGGATTTTAGCTGCAGCTTCAGACATCAGAAAAAGAAGGCTTATGATGTTAAATTAATATGAGACATAAAATATGGACAGAACATCTGGAATTTAGAGATATGAATATGTAGAAGAAAAAAATAACAGAAGTAGATTATTTTTATTGTCAGAAAGTTTGGAAATAGTCAAACAATGAGTGGTAGTGACAGGGTTTTCAGACCATAGGGCAATTTGGGTTGAGATAAAAGGAAATGCTGAGCATATATAAATAGGGGAAGGTTTATAAAGAGTAAATGAGATGAAATGGGATGTTACAGGGAGAGATGATATTACGAGATTTTGGCAAGATCATGTACAGATAAGAGTTTTATAAAGATGTGTCAGAATGGTGGTTAAATTTTAAACTGAAATACAAAAATGGCTATGTGACATGGGAGAAAGGGAAAATATATATGGGAAAAGTAAAGTATAAAAATTTAAGTAACAATACAACTGATTATTTAGAGAAGAATGATGAACATTTTCTCATCAAGGAACAGGAATTATATGAGTTGAATAAGAAATAAATAGAAAACTTATTGTATAAGCAAAAATTATTTTTGCAGGGAATTAAAGAAGAAATTGTGCCATATTTAAGTCAAAGAAAATAATAGTTTAATGAGAGAAATGAATGATTCATTAAGTAAAATCCATAATACACAGGAGGAGATTATGAATATAGTAAAGGAACATATTAGGACATTATTTAAAGAGCAGTGGACAAGGAAATTGTAGAAATGGAAGGTACTGGCATTTTCTGACAAGGACAATAAGGATTTCAAAAAAGAAATACAAATAGAGGAATTCGAACAGATGTTAAAAGTAATTAATTTAGATATGGCAGTAGGACTGGATGGTATAGAATATAATATGTGTAAAATTTTGACTATAAAAACAATAAAAGCTTTGTAAAAGCTACCAAATGGAAGGTTAAATGTTTTTATGCATGAAGAGTTATGCAGGGGTGTTGTTAAATTTATATGCGAAAAGGAGATTAGAGAGAAACTCAGAATTGGAGAGCAGTTGTATTAAATAACACAGATTGTGAGATTTTTATGAAAATGCAACAAAAAAGGATGGAAGAAAAAGTGGGTAAGGATGTAAATGAACTTGTTTGGTATAAAGGGTAAAAGGGTTCAAGATTTATTATTAATGATTACGGAATTAGTAGACAATGTAGTACATATAATATTCAGGCAAAGATAATGGTAGAAGATATAAGTAAAGCTATCATTTCAATTCATCTTTCAGTTTTACAGGATATATTTGAAATCTAATATAAGCCAAAAGATGTATTCCAGCATATCTGTATAATATAGTGAAGGTTATGGTAAATGGATTAAGTGAAGATATACAGTTAGAAAAGGGTATTAGATAGGGTTGTCCACTGAGTGGTACATTATTTGTATTTGTAATTAATTTAATATCTACATATATGAATAGAGAGATGGATGCATCATGCTATATTTCCAATGAAGGGATAAAAATGCCTATTTTGCTAAATTATGCAGATGATATCATTATTGTTGTTGTTATTATTATTATTATTATTATTATTATAACAAAAGGTGGGGCAGGCATGAATGCTGTGATAAAACAAATGCAAAAGATTATTCAAGTAATAGGGTTTGCATTAAACAAAGACAAACGCCAAGGTTTAGGATTTGAGGGGAGGATTGGTGGAATTAAATATGAGTGAAATTATTTTGGAATGAATTCTGGAAAACAAGAAATTATAGAAACAAAATGGAAAGTGAAAAATGGAGAAAATAAAACACGTGTTTTGAAAGTCTTTTAGGCTTTCATTCAATTAAAAAAATAAGTTAATTAAGTTAATTAATTTTATACTGTTATCTAAAATTACTTATTTAGTAAATTTTCAGTGTTCCTTTGAAGTTAGAGAAATAAATATGTGCTTTCACTTGGGGATCAAGATTGAACTCAGTTAAAAGAGGGGTCCTATATCTGAGAAAAGATAAAGGAGGACTGGGGCTAATAAACCCTATAGTGTATAAAGATTCTTTAAATTGATAAAGAGTGTTGAAGTGTTTAAAGGACAATGAGGCTGTTTTATTAATGAAAATATTATGGTTGACGTATAAAATAGAATGGTTATTTCTTATCAGTGCAAAGAAAGGAGAGTTTGGTGTAATAGAGAAATGGAGAATTATCAAGATAAGATTATCCTGTGAAAAATAAATGTGAAAGAAATTGAAAACAAGAAAAGAATGGTATAACAGAACTATAGAAAAATAGTATAGGATATATCAATGAAAGGCTTTAAATATAATAAAAATCATGCTATCACAGTAAGAAGTGTAAGATGTAAGAGAATTATACAGTGTCAAGATTTTATATGGAGGTTGTCTGCTCAAAAACTACTGGAAAAAGGCAAATATGCCTAACAAATGTAGAAAAGATAGAGCCTGTTTGCATTGTGGTAAATTTGAAACTGGAGAACGTGCTTTACTGAATGTAAAAGAGTTACAATGTTAAGGAAAAAAAGATTTTAGATCGAATTATGTGGAAGAAATTAAAGATGTGAATAATTTCAATATGGACATGATTGAATTTGGGTATTATAGAAATAAAAGTAAAAAAGAGGTTGAAAAAAAATTTGATAAGAAATGTTTTGTATAGTATGGTTAATTTGGAACCAGAGAGTGAAGGAAATTATGTTTAATGAAATATGGAATCTGGTGATGATATTAAAACATATAAGGTTTTGGTTGTGGAAATTGGAGTGGAAGTCAAAAAAGTAATAACTAAGTGCTGTATGTGTATGATGAAAGCTATGTAATAGGAAGATGGGGTCTATATTATGTAATCGAAGAGACACTTTTTCAAATACGTAATAATTGACAGCAAAAGACCAAAATCCCAAAATTGCAAACAGCCACATCCGCAAATTTTTTCCTAGGAAAAAAATTTGCAGGGCCTTAAACACAGCACACACACTTCAAATCTAATTTAATTGGGGGGCTTCTCCCCCTGCACCCCCTAACGTGGGGGGCTGTGCCCACCATAACCCCCTAACTAAATATACCAACTCTAAGAATGCTCTATGTTGAGAAAAAGGGTAAATCCCGGGAACGGCCAACTGAATTTTTTTCCCTAATAAAAAATTTGCGGACATGGCCATTCACGGTTTTGGGATTTCAGTCTTTTGGTGTTGATTATTACATATTTGAAGAAGTGTCTCTTCAATTACATAATATACACCCAGGAGGATGTGATGTATGGTTTGTAAATATTGTATATAGTGTAAATAATGAAAAATATATATGTATAATGTAACTAAGCAGTAATGTAAATAATTCTGATTGTTTTAATAAAGAACCCCTACTATTTTTAATAGGTGCCATGGGGTCATTTACTTCCACCTGAGCTACCACCAACTCAAGCAGAAGGGTCCTTGGTTTATTGTCTCATCCAAATGATGACACACCCAGGAGTGCAGCACCCCCTTACACTGCACTACAGAGTCAATAATAAATCTACCTGTTGTTTGAATACAGCCCATAACCTTCTCCACTAAAGGCAAGTGTGCTTGCTACCTGTTGCATCACTTGCACTGTAAACGTACATCAGTGTAAGACAATATATGCTGTGTATGGCTTACAATTTTCTTTAGAGATTTTTTTCACTGAGGTCTCCTCTGAAAAGGGCACCATGCAGCAGGGATGATACAGATATCTAATAAATAAATATAGATTATACAAATGCAAGGACAGAGTATGTCTCTGTCTTGTACCCCTTCCAAAATCCCACCATCCTTTAAATTTCCCATTTATCAAGTTTCTTTTTATTGGGTCTTTATAGAACTCCTTTTCCTAGTTTACAGAAATTACCTATTGAAATATGTCCCAAAACATCAAAAAGAAGCACCCAATCTACTGAATTAAATGCTTTCTTTATAACAAAAAAATACTGCTGTTGCAACTTATGCCTCTTCTTTTCCTTCATCTTTGCTAGAAGACATCTTACTGTCATCTTTCCTCAGATAATTCTGGCACTTATAGATCCTATTCAGTCCCCTTTGACTTAAATTTTTTAACACTTTCTCCAACTTCCCCACTATCCTCTTAGCTTGGATTTTAGTACCTGATTAACAGAATGATAGGATGGAAATTCCAAGCCTCTTTCTTACCTTGACATTGTTTAATATCACCACTCTTTCCATTACGACTGACAGTGGCAAAAACCTAGCCTTCCTTACCTAACTATGTTATTGTTGTGAGCTGCTTATTAATCTCTACCAGTTATCACAAATTATTCCATCTATGAGTCATTAGTGAGCTGCTGTCTATAGTACAGGGTTTGATACCCTCAGACTTTGCTTGCCTACTGTGTGACTACATGTGATTCATTTGATAGTGATTTGGAGTAATTGACAAATTAGACAATATTCCTAAGTGGTCTCCTGGACCACCTACCTAATAACTCTTTATGATACTTTGACTGCAAGCTAGCAAAACTCTCTAGAAAAGCTTTTTGTTCTACATTTCCCATTCCCATATAACTCATAACTTGACTTCCATTCACTTCTTAGACTTTGGTATCTTCAGTGTTCTTTCCCATCAGGTTAATGGTCTCCTACACCCAAAACCATATGTCTCCCTCCTTCTCTTCTCCTATAAACTTTCTCTTCAGCTTCCACTTCAGGTGAATAACTGTTTGGTGAAACATTTCATGACATGCCTTATTTTCATTTTTTTTTTCAAAAAGTAAACAATACCCCAAAATCATCAGTCTGGAATTATATTCACCCTTCCACCACACTCTACCAACTAGTGTTTTTTTTTCTGATCTTTCTCCTTCCATCCATCAAAATGATTCTTTCCTCTTCATTTCTACCTACAGTGATTCATTTAACACAATATCATATTATGCTATTTCATGCCTCCTTGACTTTTTATTATCCTAGTCTCCTTTCCCTTCCCTTTAATTTAACCTTTTAGCTTCCTCTTTTTCCGGTTCTCTTTTGCCCTTTTCTTCTCTTAAAGTTATTCATAGTCAATAAACACAGCCTGTTGTCTTTCTGGCATGTTACCATACCCCTTTCTTTTTTCTCCCTTCCTCCCGTTCCATTCCTGCATATTACCTCCTTCACTGTCTCAGATTCTGCTCTCTTTCCATTTGGCTTCAGTACACATTAATCTCACTTCCACCTTTTATCCTGTTGCAAATGCATTCCTCCCTTGTACAGATACACAAGTGTAGTTTGAAGGTTTGACTTTCCTACAATACATCTGCTGACACCCTAAATTATGCCTTTCTTTTCAAGAATTTGTCTGTCCTACTACATGTTCTTTCTCATCCCACATACTGTCTTATTTTATTCACTCATTCATCCATTCCTTTATTTATGAATTCATTAATCTTCAGATCTCTCCATCTCACTTCCTCTTCTGTGAAAACTAACCTACTCCTATTATGATAGTTTTTGTTTCTCAAATGTTCAGTCACTGTCCACTCTTCTTGTTGCTCAAATGTCCCCTACCTTATCTTCATATTATATATATACCCCCTATCATCCTTACTCAGGCAATATGTATTCTATACCAGGTGTCCAAATATAAGATGAGAGTCATCCATCTGCCATCCTCACTGCCCTTCATTTCACTATTCATCCTGCTTTAAGCTGCTAGAATAATTATCATCCTCCTTGCATTCTTCCTTAAGCCCTCTCATACATTTTATGTATCTCACTTGAGCATCTCCTTCCACTAAAATTTCCCCTCCTTAAAGAAAATAATACCTTATTTCTCCCATGACAGTATGCATTCTTATCCATTTTATTTGCCTGAATATCCCCCTGTATTCCATATAACCTAGTACCAACTTTTCATCCATTGTTTCTCTCTTAACTGCCCTCTCCTTCCTCTTGCACATGCTAGGCTCCATCCAGTTCTAAACTAGAAAGGGCCTCCTTCCCATTCTGAACAAAATGTCTATGTTCAGACATTCCAGAAGGTAATAGGTCTTGTGCAGGAGCTGTTGAATGGAAGCTTGATTCTCAGCATGTTCACCCATATTCCATTCCATGCTTCTCTGCAGTCAATGGATTATTTTCTCCTGCTCCCAATGTGCCAGTCATAGAAAATCTGTCCTTTTCTTTATTTTTTACAACACTCCGCAGCAGCCTTTAGTCTTCATTTCCTAACATACCACATCTTGTAAAACTCTTTCACACTGATGTATTTATCCTGTCATTTTTCTCACATCCTTCCACTTTTCTAGTCTATGTAAAGTCTGTCTATAGTTTTGGGGGGTTGTACTCGTGTTATTTTTGGCATTGTCCAGAATTATTGCACCAAGAGTTTGGAAGTACAATATGCTCTCATTTACCTTAACAATTTCACAGTTTGCTTGCTGCCAGTAGTTTACAGTTAATGCAATACAAAAAAGCCTCTATACTTTCCTTCTCATTTGCAATATCTTTTTCAGCGCATTACCTCATACACTAGGTAATGCAACCCATATTTTCACTTTCGTTGTCATCATTCTTTCATTTCTTTCACCGCTTTCATGAGCTAAATCAGTTCTCTTCTTTTAATCTACCTTTCAATTGCTGCTGTGCTGCTTCCCTAGAATTATCTTTTGCCCAATTTATATTATACACTGTATACCCAGGCATATTAATGGAAATTTAGTTTGATTTTACCTACTGTTTCAGTCTGACCCATTTCCTCACTCCACCACGGATTGTAATCATTTGGATAGTCAGTGGCTTTCTTGTAAAACTTCTTACTTTGTCCTCCTATATTTACATGCAATGTTTGAGTCATGAACAGTTCATGTGAATGTTTAAAATTTCAAGTTATTTTGGAATTAATACAATCTTTATTCATTAACTTTCTCAAGCACGTTCAGTCCATAAGTGCCCAAGCATGTTAGCCTTCACTGGAATATGGGCATTATGGACTTAGCACTGAAAATTACAAGGGACATATTTATTTGGTGTGGAGGTAGAACACTACTTCAGACTAAATGGTGAGAAACCACAGCAGGGGCTTTTTTAGATATATAGGCCTGGAGCTGCAGCTTCTACAGCTCCATCTTATTAATTCTGCCTGATATTAATGTAGTGTTTTAAAATCAGTGGTCTCCTGTCCATTTAATCATTTTCCCATTCCCCTTTGATAAATGGTATGGTCTTTTAAACATTTCATTTTTCAGTAAGCATAGTATTATTTCATAATTTATTGTGTATATGTGCCTTTAAATATGTTTAATGCAAGAAAACTCTTAAAAGATAACAGAGCTAAGAATTACTCCTTTGGAGAATGTTTTTGTACATAATGATTTTAAGAATGTATGAGGAAGAACAGCTAATTATGAAGAATTTAGCATTAAGTTGAGTCTGTCTGGTTATAAATGAACATTTTTTACAGAATAATTGGATTTGCTTGGTAATAGCAGACATGGGAAGCAACAGTTACATGGGAGATGTAAGAGAAAAAAAAAAATATATATATATATATATATATATATATATATATATACACACACACACACACATATATGTATATATATATATATATATATATATATATATATATATATATATATATATCTATGTATAGACACACAAGACACACACACACACACACACACACATATATATATATATATATATATATATATATATATATATATATACACACACACACACACACGCACACACACACATATATATATATATATATATATATATATATATATATATATATATAAAACCAAAACAGGAACCAACAAAGTAAAACCAACCTGGATCCTTAGCCCACGAACAAACCATAAATTGACACGAAACTTCAGCTGCTTCTTCAGAGCAAACAGTACAAAATGCGCCAAAATTTAAAAAATGTTTAAATAAGATTGTCATAGTGACATCACAAGGTATTAAGCCAAGACATCACTTAAAGGGAAAAACATCAAATGAGACCAGCAAATAATTCATATGGGTACAAATATGCATGCTAAACTATAACCAAAGCAGAATTGCTAAAAAATCAAAATTTCACCACAAGAAATATATATATATATATATATATATATATATATATACAGACTTTAAACATCCCAAAAAAACAACATTGTAGATGCCATGAAAAGAATTCAAACTTTTAAAATAAATTTAAAATATGAAGAATATATGTATATTACTAAAAATATATATAAAAAATAACCAAAAAGTTATCTCAAATAACTTTTAAGTTTTAAAACACAAGCTATATTGCAGCTTTCATTGAGACCAGGAAAAGAAAAAGCATTCAGTTTGAGCTGCCATTCCAATTCTCTATTCTCTAAGAACAAGGAAGTAGGTCCTCCCCTGATGTTAAATGGAACATGGTCAATTGCCATGAAATAGAAGCTGTGACCTATATGTTTAGCTACTTTTATTGTTCCTAATAGAATAGTTGTGTTGATAAATCTTTAAGTTTACGGTCAGTCTTACCAACATAGAAAGCTTGACAGCAGAAGCAACATAGACTATGGACTTGGTGTCACAGTTAATGTAATGGTGGATAACATACTTTCTATTTCTGATAGAAAAGGAGCTGCCTGTTCTTAATAAATGACACCAGTTACATGCTCCACAAGTAAATGTGCCCATTAGTCTAGAAAAGGAACTACCAGTACTGTTCCTTTGTAGTAACTCTTTAAGGTTGTTACCCCTTTTGTAAATGACAGTGTCCAAGTTTTTCCAACAGGAAGGAGTTGTCAGAAAGAAGTTGCCAATTTTTACAGATAATCTGCCAGATATGTTGCAAGTTTCTATTAAAGGATGTGATAAAACTCATCCTAAACCTATTTGTATGATAAAGAGCAGGTGTATCTGGTGAAATGATATCAATTGGACCAGAGAGGTCAACCGTACGAGGTTCAGCCAAAAAAGGGTCAGAAGGTGGAGAGCCATCATGATGTAAAAGAGGTTTATAAAGACCAGTAAGTCTTCAATGAGATCCTCGATCAATCGAGATGGATATCCGCGATTGCTGAATAGATTTTTAAGAAAAGAACATTCCTTATGAAAAACAGACAAAGAGCTACACATCTTTGCTGCCCTAACAAGCTGGCCTTTGACAATCGAACGTCTTTGTTTATAAGGATGTTGACTGCTGAAATGCAGGAAAGAATTACAGTAGGTCGGTTTCCTGAAGATAGAAGATTGATATGAATTCAAAACGACATTCTTTTCTAATTTCACATCTAAATAATCAATAGCCAATGACGAAAAATGGTAAGTGAATTTGAGAAAATCAGTGGTAGAGTTCATAAACTCTACTAATTGGCTAGCACATAGGTCATCACCATGGAGAAGGATAAAGATGTCATCAAGGAAGCGAGTGTAGAACTTGATGGAATCCTTAAATACTGGATGGTTAAGGAGAAAGTGTTTCTCCCAAAAAGCCATGAAAAAGTTAGCTCCACCCACTCCACAAGGAGACCCCATGGCGATGCCATGTTTTTGTAAGAAAAATCGGTTGTCAAAGATGCAGAAATTAGAACTAAGGACAATGTCCAACAATTCTGAGACGATGTCAATTTTGTTATGTGAGGCATTCAGTTCTTTCAAAAGACAGCTCATCCATTCAATTGCTTCTTGATGTGGGATAGACATATAAAGATCGACCACATCAATAGTCAAAAAATTGAAAGAAATATCAAAATCAATAACGTTGATGTTATTAAGGAACGTCCAAGAATCCTTGCAGATCGCAGGAATGGATTTGAGATATTTTGAAAGAATAGTGTCAATCAGGTGGGCAGCTGGGTGTGTCATAGAAGATCTGCCGTCTACTAAGGCCCTCATAGGTGGATTCACCAGATCTTTGTGAATCTTAGGAATTCCGAACATTACAGGTGTTTTTGGAAAATTAATGTCCCGGAAATTATAAGTGTCCAAGTCTGTTTTTCCTGCTAAGAACAGGTCCCTGAAATACCCTCTAATTCTTTTATATGTCACATTCATCTCATTAAGAGACGAAACAGAGTAAGCAGGGAAATTAAGCACAGCAGACATTCTTTCATTGTATTCAGATTTGTCAAAAACCACCAGACCACTGCCTTTATCAGGTTTGATGACTCTGACTCGTAATTTACTCAAATTGTCCAAAGCCCAAGCTTGTTCCTTGGTGATGTTAAAATTCTGTGTTGGAAGAACCATTTTATAATTGGAGGCAGCTAAGTGTCGAAAATCTAATTCACAAATACTTTCGAAGGTATTCAAGCCAGGATATAATGGGGGATTAAACACACTCGACAATTTTAAACGAGTGTCTTTAATGGAACCAGAATTGTTAAACAACAGCTGCAAATTAAGTTTGCGTACAAAGCATTTAAAATCAATGATTGTTCTAGCTAAATTACAATCATTAGTAGGGACGAAAGTATAGCCCAAGGAAAGAAGTTCAACTAATTTGTCACTCAGAACAGCACTTGAAAAATTGTAGACATGAAAATCTCCTTTCTTATTAGTAAGAACTACAGGAGACCTAGAGGTACTAGACGGAGCATTTAACTGAACCTCCACTTCAGTTAATTGTAGCGCTTCCTGTTCCCTTTCCGAAACTGAGAATTCTTCCGATTCCCTAAAAAATTTATTCCTATTGTTTCCAAGGCTATTGGAGCGGGATGGTGAGCTGTTGTTATAAGCTGATTTAATTCTATTACTGCGCCTAGGACCGTGCAATGGTTCACCATCAAGTTCCTCTTCAATTACGTCAAGTGTCTCAAGAGACTGCTGTGCATTAGCTGTGGTGGAATTACTAGCTACTGAAGTAGCCAAGCTGGGCTTATCTTTAAGTTTGGGATAAGCATTAAAATGTTGGTAAGCGAGTCTATCCCTAGTGAGTTTTTTAGTCTTATTCGCTTTTAATTTGACAAGAAGTGCGTCAATACTGACAAAGATACGATTATAATCATACTTGTAACATACAAAATCGATGTCCATTCTGATAGCATTATCCAGAGTTGTAATTTCAGTTGACAAACTTGAAATAGCTTTAGAATAATGCTTAATCATAAGCTCCATCAAATTAGCTCCTTGTCTTTCAAATAACACTGTCAAATCAGTAAGAAAATCTGGTTCTGTTAATAACCCTGTAGGTGAAAAATTGTTTCTTAGCCCTTTCGGGACAATATTCTCATTGAGACATTGTTGTAGATAAGCTACCTCTAATTGAAATTTTTAAATTTTCAGTAATTTGTTATCGAATAATTTTAAATTGTCTGTTAGTGTAGACAAAGTACCTTGTAAGCTAGACGAGTCGCCAGTGGTTTGTGACCCATTAGGAGACTGTACGAACTTAAAAGCCTCCAAATTCATGATCCAGTCAGCTAGCAAGGGAGTATCAGTGGATGTTGGATTTAGAATTGTATTATTATTGCCACTGCGGTGTGGTGGATGAGTCCCATTCCCAACGGGACCAACAATGCCGGTTTGTGAGGTGCTGCCATCGGATGACCGCCCAGACTCAACAGGTTGACCAGCAGGAAGAGATTGCAAGGAAGTATTGTGAAGCTGGTGAAGTTGATGCAAAGTACCAGAGGTAGTTGTAGTCACTCTGTCACTTCCTTGATGACATCTTAATCCTTCTCCATGGTGATGACCTATGTGCTAGCCAACTAGTAGAGTTTATGAACTCTACCACTGATTTTCTCAAATTCACTTACCATTTTTTGTCATTGGCTATTGATTATTTAGATGTGAAATTAGAAAAGAACGTTGTTTTGAATTCATATCAATCTTCTATCTTCAGGAAACCGACCTACTGTAATTCTTTCCTGCATTTCAGCAGTCAACATCCTTATAAACAAAGACGTTCGATTGTCAAAGGCCAGCTTGTTAGGGCAGCATGGATGTGTAGCTCTTTGTCTGTTTTTCATAAGGAATGTTCTCTTCTTAAAAATCTATTCAGCAATCGCGGATATCCATTTCGATTGATCGAGGATCTCATTGAAGAAGTTGTGCATGAGAGACTTACTGGTCTTTATAAACCTCTTTTACATCATGATGGCTCTCCACCTTCTGACCCTTTTTTGGCTGAACCCCGTATGGTTGACCTCTCTGGTCCAATTGATATCACTTCACCGGATACACCTGCTCTTTATCATACAAGTAGGTTTCGGATGAGTTTTATCACATCCTTTAATAGAAACTCGCAACATATCTGGCAGATTATCTGTAAAAATTGGCAACTTCTTTCTGACAACTCCTTCCTGTTGGAAAAACTTGGACCATACCCTACTGTCATTTACAAAAGGGGTAACAACCTTAAAGAGTTACTACAAAGGAACAGTACTGGTAGTTCCTTTTCTAGACTAATGGGCACATTTACTTGTGGAGCATGTAACTGGTGTCATTTATTAAGAACAGGCAGCTCCTTTTCTATCAGAAATAGAAAGTATGTTATCCACCATTACATTAACTGTGACACCAAGTCCAGAGTCTATGTTGCTTTGTGCGACTGCTGTCAAGCTTTCTATGTTGGTAAGACTGACCGTAAACTTAAAGAGCGTATTTATCAACACAACTATTCTATTAGGAACAATAAAAGGGATAATGCGCTAGCTAAACATATACTGAGCGCACCAGGTCACAGCTTCCATTTCATGGCAATTGACCATGTTCCATTTAACATCAGGGGAGGACCTACTTCCTTGTTCTTAGAGAATAGAGAATTGGAATGGCAGCTCAAACTGAATGCTTTTTCTTTTCCTGGTCTCAATGAAAGCTGCAATATAGCTTGTGTTTTAAAACTTAAAAGTTATTTGAGATAACTTTTTGGTTATTTTTTATATATATTTTTAGTAATATACATATATTCTTCATATTTTAAATTTATTTTAAAAGTTTGTATTCTTTTCATGGCATCTACAGTGTTGTTTTTTTGGGATGTTTAAAGTCTGTATATATATATATATATTTCTTGTGGTGAAATTTTACTCTACACACTTGATTTTTTAGCAATTCTGCTTTGGTTATAGTTTAGCATGCATATTTGTACCCATATGAATTATTTGCTGGTCTCATTTGTTGTTTTTTTCCCTTTAAGTGATGTCTTGGCTTAATACCTTGTGATGTCACTATGACAATAGTATTTAAACATTTTTTAAATTTTGGCGCGTTTTGTACTGTTTGCTCTGAAGAAGCAGCTGAAGTTTCAGCAGCGTGTCAATTTAATAAAATTTCAGCTACTTTGAGGATCCATATATATATATAAATATATATATATATATATATATATATATATATATATATATACACACACACACACACACACACACACACACACACACACACACACACACACACACACACACACACACACACAGATAGATATATTAGAATAGGATTTAAGTATCTAATATTAAGCTCTATGTATAAGTGAACATCGTATAAGTGAAAATAGTAAAATAATTCAACAAGACAACTAGTACTATTATCAAAAAAGCAAAAGTGAAATAACTTCCATCCCATTAATGTACAGAACAGTACAATAGCAGGGTCCAATGCAAGCAGAAAATGAATAATATTAGTGACAAATAATCTAGCTGAACCAAAAATAAAAATGGTATCTTACATTACTGCTAGTTCTTGATAAAAAGGAATTAATCTAATAGCTAATAACTAAAAGAGTAAAAGTCAACACTTTTATTTTGAAGGGTTGTTGCAATTGATTTATATTGCCATGAGTATGATGGTGGGCACCACTAGTCCTGACATGAAAGGCTATTGGTAGTAGAATATCTGCTTCCTTCCTTCTCTCCTGTGTATATTGTATAATTATATGCAGGGACCATTAGCTCAGCAGTATAGAATGCTTATTAATGCAACAGTCCTTTATTTACGGCTCAGAACTTCCTGCTAAAACAAGACTCTCAGAAATAAGAGGAAAGCCACAGGAATAACCCAAAGTGAAAACAGCAATGGGAGACAATGAGTGTTCCTAGCTTCAGGTGGAAGAATTAACAACAGCACTTGCAATCCAGTTCTGGTAGGACGTTTCTGGGGCTTGCATCAGTCACACAACTCTGAACCTGGATTTTAAAGAAGGCTTCTTGCTAGTAGAATTTCCTCCTCCTTTTTTGTCTGTCATTTCTATTTCACAAGTCTTATGAACAGTCTACAGCTCATTGGAACACATTTCCATGTCAGGCAAACTTTACAGCTAAAATATTCCTGCAGAAGCAGAACTCTGTCAAACAGAAAAATAACCAGAGGAGTGCCCCAGAGAAGAATATAAAGAGTAGATGTCAACTGCTCTTTTTTCTTACCACAACAGTTAGGATCAACCATCATGATACAGTTCAAGAAGACAGGTACTGGAGGTCTCTATGATGGACCAGTCCTAACCCCGATATCTATCTATATATATATATATATATATATATATATATATATATATAGATATATATATACATATATATATATATATATATCTATATATATATATATATCTATATCTATATATATATATATATATATATATATATATATATATATACACACACACACACACATATATGTGTGTATATAGATTTGTGCATACATACATACATACATATATAAATATATATATATATATATATATATATATATATATATACACACATACATTGGTGAACCGTTGTTGGCAGCTTTTTGAATAAACTTGTCGTATATATATATATATATATATATATATATATATATATATATATATATATATATACATATATACATATATATATATATATATATATATATATATATATATATATATATATATATATATATATATATATATATATATATATATATATATATATATATATATATATATATATATATATATATATATATATATATATATATGGTTCAATGCAATCACTGAAACCACATAACCGACAGTACAAAACACCACATGCCCGACAATGAAATAATGTACACAAACACGAAACCTCATACACCTATCCCCACAGACCGTCAATATCCACACTTACCCTAACGTCCGTCCATACACAGCCTTTTCCCCTTTCATCCGTCGGGTCGGTCTTCTGAACTGTCAATCTTCTCTTCTGAACTGTCGATCTTCTGGGGCTCGCGATTTCCATGTCGATGTTCCTAACTGAGGTAGAACCATATATATATATATATATATATATATATATATATATATATATATATATATATATATATATACACACATAAGTGCATGCGGTGGTGCAGAGGTTAGCGTTGTCACCTAAATTCTCCGGTTTAATTCTCGGCTGGAGTGCCTTCTGTGTGGAGTCTGCATATTCTCCCTGTGGTCAAGTGAACTTTAAAGACATGCAAATAGGTGTGTGATTGTATGTGTGCCTTCTGTGAAGGTTAGGCGCAAGGCTGGCAACTGAACACCATAAAAATAACTGCCAATCAGTAGCAGGCCAGTGATCCACTGTGGTGACTGCTAACCGGGAAAAGCCGAAAGACTTATATATATATATATATATATATATATATATATATATATATATATATAAATATATGTGTGTGTAAATGACACAAAGGCAAAACCTTTTCCTACTTCCTTCCCTCTTGTCTGCTGTGCAGATATGTACAGTGATCTTCAGCTCAGCAATGAACAGAACACCAAACCAAGCAACAGGCCGATGCTTGTAGCAGAAAAGTTTCCATTAAAACAAGAGTCAGCCAGTCAGGTGAATAGTTACAGGAATGAACCACAGCAATACGCAATGAAAACATGGCAACTGTTCTTCTTCTCATCAGGTCATGTATAGGAGCTTCTATAGTCATATTTATGTAAGCAGCTGGTAATGCAAGAGCTACTGGGTTTACAACCACAGCAGGGAAAAGGCTGGGACAATGAAATATAGTGACAGAGCACTGTCAGTTCTCATACATTAAACATCTCAAAATATGTAATATTTTAATATTTCCATACCCAGCTACACAGACAACCTAAAAGATGTTCCTTTACAAATGTGGGATACTTTTGCCATGATGTAAAACAAATTTCCTTCATTCGCAACTCTTGTTGGCAATTATATAGCACATGACTATTGACATATTTTCTCTTGGAGTATTCTATTTTACATTAACATTTTTTTCAGATGTTCACTACATATGAAGTCTAACTTTGAGATATGTCACATATACAGCAGTTCTAAGGCAAGAGAAATAAACAGAAATACATGAATAGTGTTTACAGACAAACATGGAAATAAATGAATCCATAGCTACTGCCTTAATTGCAATGCTAAATTATTTAATTTTACTGCTGTCTCAACTGTGTAAATTTAACAGCACCAAAACATTAAGAAATAAAAACATAAAGATAATAAAAGCTGACTGACCTTTTAAGGAATAAACACTATGAAAGGTAAGCAGAATAATATGTACTCTTCTTTAAAATTTTAATTTATAAGTAGAAGAGTGTGTCTTTTCTTGTTGATTTAGACCTCATCCTTCCTTTTTTTCCCAGTTTTGGAATTCTTTTATATATATAACTGTAAAATGTTAACACTGAACAAAGAAGGGTCAGAAAGAAAGCCAGTGAGCTGAAAGACCTAACCCATGATAAAAACATGATTATAGTTGGTTTAATATCCTTGAAAATCGAATCCCTAGAGTCATATTCCTGTTTTTATAGAATATCATCTTGTAGTCTGATTCGTTCTCAGCAGTCCTTTTTTATATAAAATAGCATACAGGTATGCCATTATTCTATTTATCATTTTATTGGCATTAAAGGTCAGAATTAAATTTAGGCAATAATTATTTAAAATGGTACAACCGAAAATATATAATTGGTGTTTTTCTGCTACTGTTACCATTACATAAATAAAAATGTCAGGAGCATAATGCATGAGAGGGATACATGAAATTAAATTACTCCGTACTGTGTTGTCTGATCTTAGCAGGAAACTTTACAAATGTCATAAACTACTTAAAGAAAAGGAAATCATTAAAGACATTTTAAGTCTGCCAACGCTGACATGACTGTTTTATTCACTTTCAAACCTATTGTTAAATTATGTGCATTCACATTTCAGAGAGATACACAATCTATTGCTGATGCCTGCTGTCAGAATCTTTCTAGATCCTTAAGACATGCCTTTGTATATGTTTCCAATTTTAAAGAGAAAATGTTGTTAGCACATTTATTCTTTTATGCATCCCATTTAAAGTTGTTTACTATCAGTGAAATGTGCCAACAGTACGTTAACAAACCATTTAGCAATTTTCAAATCCCTCTGAAAGGTGGTTGGGAAGCCTTAAATCATGTATCAGCAAACCTATAAGGCAGAATCATGCTTTATTAACAACATGCCACTTAGAGATGTGATTGCAAAGCTTTACATAAAGTGCAAAGTGAGAACTATCAGGGAGTATTTGAACTTTCAATCAATAGTGTCTGAATTCTTCTACTGTACTCCTTTTATATATATTACTTATACTGACAAGTTTCCATGAAAGTTTGCACTCATAATTAGGTTTGAGGTGTCGCAGATTTTATGAATATTTTTGTTGGCATACTATGACCTGATGTTCAGTGAAAGTGGTGTACAGTTATATTCCTACAAAATTTAATGTTGTTTAAATTTTATATCAAAACATGAAATTTAACAAATATGAAACAAGATACATCATAAAAAATCTGCATACTAGCCAAAAGAAAATCAACATTTTAAAAATGCAAGAAGTCAGAGGAATATCTCTATTAGAACGTAAAATCACTCTTTTAAAATATGAACAATGGGGGGTCTTTTTCAGCAGTCTAAACATCATGAGCCATATATAAGGAATGGAAATTGATTACATGGGATCAGAGCCTGATAACAAAAAAAAAACTGAGATGTCAGGGTGGGTTAAGAGAAGAACCAGCACCCTGCTTTTGATTATCTTTAAGTCCAAGCCTGGTAATAAGAAATGGGTATAAAAGGATTATAAGCTTTTAAACACTAATCTAGTAATAACACGCCATCACTGAAGGAGCTAAAGTAAATTTATTATATGAATCAAGCCAGTAGCTGAAGCCATAAGCCTAGTTGCAGAATTATGTATCTGTTGATTTCATGCTAGTCTTTGCTGCTGTAGCCTGTAAATAATAAAGTACCTTGGACACCCTGAAAGCCTAAGGTAAGTGGCATTCAGTCAATTCAAGTCAGAAGAAACAAAGAGGAAGCCTCACTGTTTCAAGGTTTATTGATCAAATAATGTGTCTGATATGGGTGATATTTCTAGCTGGAACTAAGATGTGATGCCAGCAGTAGTTTTTTGAGCCTTAAGGGAAAGTGCATTGTATAGAAGCATATCTACATCTTACACAAGTGAATCAAAGTCACAATATAGAGGAAGAAGGAATAGAACATTAGAAGTACAAATGATGAGAGGCACTGATATGTTTTCTGTGTTTGTCATTTTGGCATGACACTAGAAATCATTTCCTAGAACACTGAAATCTTGTATAAGCATGAGCGAAAATAAAATGTATAGATGAATGTCATCAGCCTATAAATGCAGTTTGATAAATCTCTATACTTAAAGAATTGTCAGATTGGCAACAAATCCAAAAAAAGAGCTAGTAATGGCTCCATGGTAGAGCTTAGGGGAAGTCTACAAGTCAGTGCATGACTGCTGGAAGAAATAACTCTATAATCATTGTTTTAGTGTGATTCAAAAAATTCATAACAAACTGTGAGTAATGTGGAGACAAAAAACGCATCATGTTTAACATGCTTAATCAACATCCCACTGATCCCACATAATATGGTTATAAATATCATGAAGTGACAATGAAGGATCAAAAATTGCATGACACCCATTGAGCTATTGAAATATGCATTGAAATAAAAAATAAAATAATCCATAATAATCTTTATGGAGTGATTATGAATCAATTCCACAAGGAAAACAGTTAATTCTTACAGGAAAACAGTAAAGTAACTCAGAGAATGACAAATTTAAAAAAAAATGGCAATTCAGTTCTTCACCTAGGAAAAATTCAGAGGGGTTTTACTTTCCAGCATCCACCAGGGGGGAATGCATTCATAATATTTACAGCTTCAAACATCAAACCTCAGAACATTGGCCACACAAGGTCAAAACACACAACAGCAAAGGTATGTTGCTACTAGCTTTCTAATAGTACTGAGTAGATGATAGTGCATTGCTTGAAATTGTGGTACATTAGGGACTGTTTTTTACCTTTATCCACTGTAGTGCCATCTCACAATATTTAATTAGTAGGGTGATTGGGGTGGTGCTGTCCTCCGTGGGGAGGGGGGGGTGGCTTGATTTTAGTTGTTTCTCTCTTACGTGTTTTGACCTTGTGTGGTTAATGTTCTGATCTTCATTGTTTGAAGCTGTTGATTTTATAAATTAATTCCCACCAGTGATACCTCAAACATAGATGAATAATATGATGACTGCACAGTCTGAGATATAGCTATGGCTGTAAATTACATTGATAGTTGAAGGATGGGATGCAGCAAGAAGAAGCCCAAAAGTTGTCCAACAAGGTCTTCATGATAAACTTCAGATAAAACAAGTTATGCTAATCAAGAGCAATGATGATTAGTTTGGATTGATCTTGTTAAAAAAAAAACACATCCATAGACAAATCTAAGAAGAAAAAAAAACCAAGGTACAAAACCAACAGATAAACTCGGACCACCAAGAAGAAAGACCTCAGTGCCACCAGAAATTTTATTGAATGTTGAGTGCTTTCAGCTGTATAGGACCAGACTTCTTCAGGACAACTTACATACAAAAACAGGGTCTATATTATAACAAAGAAAAGACAAACCCGCGAACGCTCACATGAGCGAACATGCCGGGAATTGAAAGTGTGACTGTGGGGTCGTGTTACATTGAGGAGTGGGATATTTGCCCTTTCCTCACTGTAGTGCGACCTCGGAGTTGGGATATATAGTTAGCGGGGGGGTGTGGGGGCTGTAAGTTCGATTACCATCATTTTCTCTCATGTGAGCATTTGTGGTTTTGTCTTTTCGTTGTTATAATATAGACCCACAAAAACACTCCCCTTAAATACATTCCCTTAACAATCACTTAATTGATACAATTAAAATTTAAAATCACAACCATTAAAATCTAAAATCATGCATACTACTACATAAAACAACCCTACCTTTTCATTTTTAAAATACTAGAAATACTTGTACAGTCAATCAGTCCTGGAAATTGTGTTGCATTCAGTATCAGTTGCCAGCATAATTCACATTCCTCTAACTTAACTTTTCTGGAACTATTTTACCTTGTACATCATAATAAATCTGCTGAACAACTAAAAATCCAAATTTATGATCACTAGATTTCTCTATATGCCTACTCAGTGCATTGGTTTTAACTTTTTTTGGATATATCAGAAATATGTTAATATATCCTAGATTTGAAAGTTCTAACAGTTTTTCCTACATAAAATGCAGGACATGCCATGCACTTTGCCAAGTAAACAATGTTGCTAGACAAACAATCAACATGTGAATGTATATACAGTTTAATACTATTCAAGGCAAAAACATGCCCTATTTCCATTTTATATTTATAAGTAGAAGAGTGTGTCTTTTCTTGTTGATTTAGACCTCATCCTTCCTTTTTTCCCAGTTTTGGAATTCTTTTATATATGTAACTGTAAAATGTTAACACTGAACAAAGAAGGGTCAGAAAGAAAGCCAGTGAGCTGAAAGACCTAACCCATGATAAAAACATGATTATAGCTGGTTTAATATCCTTGAAAATTGAATCCCTAGAGTCATATTCCTGTTTTTATAGAATATCGTCTTGTAGTCTGATTCGTTCTCAGCAGTCCTTTTTTAGCATACAGGTATGCCATTATTCTATTCATCATTGTATTGGCATTAAAGGTCAGAATTAAATTTAGGCAATAATTATTTAAAATGGTACAACCGAAAATATTTAATTGGTGTTTTTCTGCTACTGTTACCATTACATAAATAAAAATGTCAGGAGCATAATGCATGAGAGGGATGCATGAAATTAAATGACTCCGTATTATGTTGTCTGATCTTAGAAGGAAACTTTACAAATGTCATAAACTGCTTAAAGAAAAGGAAATCAGTAAAGACATTTTAAGTCTGCCAACGCTGACATGACTGTTTTATTCACTTTCAAACCTATTGTTAAGTTATGTGCATTCACATTTCAGAGAGATACACAATCTATTGCTGATGCCTGCTGTCAGAATCTTTCTAGATCTTTAAGACATGCCTTTGTATATGTTTCCAATTTTAAAGAGAAAATGCTGTTAGCACATTTATTTTTTATGCATCCCATTTAAAGGTGTTTACTATCAGTGAAATGTGCCAACAGTACGTTAACAAACCATTTAGCAATTTTCAAATCCCTCTGAAAGGTGGTTGGGAAGCCTTAAATCATGTATCAGCAAACCTATAAGGCAGAATCATGCTTTATTAACACCATGCCACTTAGAGATGTGATTGCAAAGCTTTGCATAAAGTGCAAAGTGAGAACTATCAGAGTATTTGAACTTTCAATCAATAGTGTCTGAATTCTTCTACTTTACTCGTTTTATATATATTACTTATACTGACAAGTTTCCATGAAAGTTTGCACTCATAGTTAGGTTTGAGGTGTCGCAGATTTTATGAATATTTTTGTTGGCATACTATGACCTGATGTTCAGTGAAAGTGGTGTACAGTTATATTCCTACAAAATTTAATGTTGTTTAAATTTTATATCAAAACATGAAATTTAACAAATATGAAACAAGATACAGCATAAAAAATCTGCATACTAGCCGAAAGCAAATCAACATATTAAAAATGCAAGAGGTCAGAGGAATATCTCTATTAGAACATAAAATCACTCTTTTAAAATATGAACACTAGGGGGTCTTTTTAAGCAGTCTAAACATCATGAGCCATATATAAGGAATGGAAATTGATTACATGGGATCAGAGCCTGATAACAAAAAAAAAAAAAAAAAAAACTGAGATGTCAGGGTGGGTTAAGAGAAGAACCAGCACCCTGCTTTTGATTATCTTTAAGCCCAAGCCTGGTAATTAGAAATGGGTATAAAAGGATAATAAGCTGTTAAACACTGATCTAGTAATAACATGCCATCACTGAAAGAGGTAAAGTAAATTTGTTATATGAATCAAGCCAGTAGTTGAACCATAAGCCTAGTTGCAGAATTATGTATCTGTTGATTTCATGCTAGTCCTTGCTGCTGTAGCCTGTAAATAATGAAGTACCTTGGACATCCTGAAAGCATAAGGTAAGTGGCATTCAATCAATTCAAGTCAGAAGAAACAAAGAGGAAGCCTCACTGTTTCAAGGTTTATTGATCAAATAATGTGCCTGATATGGGTGATATTTTTAGCTGGAACTAAGATGTGATGCCAGCAGTAGTGTTTTGAGCCTTAAGGGAAAGTGCATTGTATAGAATCATATCTACATCTTACACAAGTGAATCAAAGTCACAATATAGAGGAAGAAGGAATAGAACATTAGAAGTACAGATTATGAGAGGCACTGATATGTTTTCTGTGTTTGTCATTTTGGCATAACACTAGAAATCATCTCCTAGAACACTGAAATCTTGTATAAGTATGAGCGAAAATAAAATGTATAGATGAATGTCATCAGCCTATAAATGCAGTTTGATAAATCTCTATACTTAAAGAATTGTCAGATTGGCAACAAATCCAAAAAAAGAAAAGAGCCAGTAATGGCTCCATGGTAGAGCTTTGAGGAAGTCTCAAGTCAGTGCATGACTGCTGGAAGAAATAACTCTATAACCATTGTTTTAGTGTGATCCAAAAAATACATAACAAACTGTCTGAGTAACGTGGAGACAAAAAACACATCATGTTTAACATGCTTAATCAACATCCCACTGATCCCACATAATATGGTTATAAATATCATGAAGTGACAATGAAGGATCAAAAATTGCATGACACCCATTGAGCTATTGAAATACGCATTGAAATAAAAAATAAAATAATCCATAATAATCTTTATGTAGTGATTATGAATCAATTCAGCAAGGAAAACAGTTAATTCTTACAGGAAAACAGTAAAGTAACTCAGAGAATGACAAATTAAAAAAAAATGGCAATTCAGTTCTTCACCTAGGAAAAATTCAGAGGGGTTTTACTTTCCAGCATCCACCAGGGGGGAATGCATTCATAATATTTACAGCTTCAAACATCAAACCTTAGAACATTGGCCACACAAGGTCAAAACACACAACAGCAAAGGTATGTTGCTACTACCTTTCTAATAGTACTGAGTGGATGATAGTGCATTGCTTGAAACTGTGGTACATTAGGGACTATTTTTTACCTTTATCCACTGTAGTGCCATCTCACAATATTTAATTAGAAGGGTGATTGGGGTGGTGCTGTCCTCCGTGCGGGGGGGGGGGGGTTGATTTTAGTTGTTTCTCTCTTACGTGTTTTGACCTTGTGTGGTTAATGTTCTGATCTTCATTGTTTGAAGCTGTTGATTTTATAAATTAATTCCCACCAGGGATACCTCAAACATAGATAAATAACAGATGGCTGCACAGTCAGAGATATAGCTATGGCTGTAAATTACATTGATAGTTGAAGGATGGGATGCAGCAAGAAGAAGCCCAAAAGTTGTCCAACAAGGTCTTCATGATAAACTTCAGATAAAACAAGTTATGCTAATCAAGAGCAATGATGATCTTAGTTTGGATTGATCTTGTTAAAAAAAAAAAACACATCCATAGACAAATCTAAGAAGAAAAATAACCAAGGTACAAAACCAACAGATAAACTCAGACCACCAAGAAGAAAGACCTCAGTGCCCCCAGAAATTTTATTGAATGTTGAGTGCTTTCAGCTGTAAAGGACCAGACTTCTTCAGGACAACTTACATACAAAAACATGGTCTATATCATAACAAAGAAAAGACAAACCCGCGAACGCTCATGTGAGTGAACATGCCGGTAATTGAAAGTGTGACTGTGAGGTCGTGTTACATTGAGGAGTGGGATATTTGCCCTTTCCTCACTGTAGTGCGACCTCGGAGTTGGGATATATAGTTAAGGGGGGGCTGCAAGTTCGATTACCGTCATTTTCGCTCATGTGAGCATTTGTGGTTTTGTCTTTTCGTTGTTATAATATAGACCCACAAAAACACTCCCCTTAAATACATTCCCTTAACAATCACTTAATTGATACAATTAAAATTTAAAATCACAACCATTAAAGTCTAAAATCATGCATACTACTACATAAAACAACCCTACCTTTTCATTTTTAAAATACTAGAAATACTTGTACAGTCAATCAGTCCTGGAAATTGTATTGTGTTCAGTATCAGTTGCCAGCATAATTCACATTCCTCTAACTTAACTTTTCTGGAACTATTTTACCTTGTACATCATAATAAATCTGCTGAACAACTAAAAATCCAAATTTATGATCACTAGATTTCTCTATATGCCTACTCAATGCATTGGTTTTAACTTTTTTTGGATATATCAGAAATATTTTAATATATCCTAGATTTGAAAGTTCTAACAGTTTTTCCTACATAAAATGCAGGACATGCCATGCACTTTGCCAAGTAAACAATGTTGCTAGACAAACAATCAGCATGTGAATGTATATACAGTTTAATACTATTCAAAGCAAAAACATGCCCTATTTCCACATATATATATATATATATATATATATATATATATATATATATATATATATATATATATATATATGTGCACTGGTTACACCTTCCACTTTTGAAATTTCCTATTTTTCTGTTGGTGTGTCCTTATTTTATTAAACAACCACCCTTCTCCAAAAGATTCTTAAAATTTAGTCTCTTTTAAAGACACATCTAAGGGTATTACCAAAGAGATCCAATAAATCCTGATCTGACATTAATAAGCACCAATTTTTCTTAATGATGCCACATATTTCATCACTATCTTTATTGTATGTACAAACAAAAGAAAACCGTCAATTAAACTGAATGCTGCCCCTATCGACAATTTAAATCTCTGAACTCAGAAGATTATCATTATTCTTGTTTAAAATGGGTGAATAAATATTCCTATTTCTCTTGTCAAGAATTTCCTTGTGCAACTTGTTCAACAAAAACTCAGGGTAACCTCTGGCTGTCAACATTTTCAGAATAAATTCAATTTCATGCACAAAATCTGCATCACTCATGACCATTCTAGCTGCCCTCACAAGTTGGCCCTTCACCACTGTCTTCTTCTGATGAAAGGGATGGCAGCTAGAATAGTCTAAATATGCATTCAGGAATGTAGATTTCCTAAAAATCTTTGAGTATAGTTGATTTTGCTCAAGGTCCAGTGAAATTTCAACATCCAAAGATGATATCCTATGTCCACTATATTCATGAGTACATTTCAGAAATCCCACTGAACTGTTAATATACTCAAAGAATTCCTGTAATTCACCTGATGAACCTCTCCATACAAAAAAGATGTCATCCAAAAAATGTCTGTAATTAGAAATAGGTTTATAGGTTCATAGATAGGTACTAGGCTATCTGCCCGAGGGCATTTATAAGCCTAGACAGAGTGTGTCGGCTTTTGCTGCCCCATTGATTAATTAATGAGCCTCTATCAAGCAGAGCCGATGAAGTGATCCCAGGGGTATATTTTCTGTCATCCATCCACTCATCAAGACTTCTCTTGAAGAGTGTTAGTGAGGGGCTCTGCCTAATGTAGTTAGATATTCTGTTGCATAGCATGGGGAGTCTCTGTGACAGGAATCTATCCCTCCAGCATGTTCTATTTATTGTTGTGGTGAGGTTCAGCTCACTAGAGCACGTGGCTTGCAGTGACTTGGATTTCTTTAGGTGGGGCATGTCCATCAATTCTGAGTTGGACATGGCTTTGTAAGTCAGGCAGAGATCACCTCTGAGTAAGCGATATGCCACTGAGTACAGCCAGAGTTGCATAGGACATATGTTTGAGGCTAGTAATCCTCTTGGTGAGGTGCTTTTGTGGTCTTTCCAGCTGTTGGAAGTGTCTTGTGAGGTACATCCCAAATGGGGCATTGTACTCTATGATGGGTCTGTGAGTGACAAGTAGAGGGACACTATAACCTCTTTATTTCTAGATGTGAACCCCTTAGTAATTAGATGAGCCACATAGAAGGATTCCCTAACTACTTTTGCAATATGATTGTCAAAGGAGAGATTACTATCTACCTGGGTCCCCAGATATCTTATTACCTCTTCTGTATTAAGGGGGTTGCCACTTAGGTGGTAATTCGTGAGTGTTTTGTTTTTTCCATACAGGATGACTATGCATTTTTTGGCATTTAGCTTGAGGCCATGACTTTGACACCAGGTGTCTGTCTCAGTAAGGCCTTTTTGAAGGATGTCCATGTCAGCTGGAGAGTCATTTATGGCTCCCAGTTTGCAGTCATCAGCAAACTTGGTTAGCCATAGTCCTCTTGTGTTTCCCTGTACTTCTGGGAAATATATGCTGAACAGTAGGGGTCCCAGAACTGAGCTTGCGGGGCACCACTTGTGACTGGTTTAGAGTCGGACCTGGAGCCCGCTATTCTTACCGTCTGAGTTCTTTCTGTAAGCTAGTTGGCAACCCATCTTGTGACATAGAGGTTTATGTTCAGGCTTGTGAGTTTTTCTATAATATCTGAGTGAGGAATCGTGTCGAATGCCTTGGCAAGATCAAGGTAGGCTGTGTGAACCACCTTTCCCTCGTCTATGGCCTTGGTGACTGTCTCGAAGAAGTCAACTAGGTTTAATAGGCATGATCTGCCCTTAACAAAGCTGAACTGGGTCGGTCCAAGTGTTTGGAGGTTCCCAATGTCTTTGTTAATGAGTTCCATGATGATGCGCTCCATAGCCTTGCAGACCAGGCTAATCAGGCTTATGGGGTGATAGTTACCAGGGTCAGTTGTGGCCCCTCCTTTATGGAGTGGAATAACTGTTGCTGTGTGCCATTCTTTTGGAACGTAGTCTGTGGGGAGGCTGAGGTTGAACAGCATGTTTAGGTGGGGGGGTTAGTTCATTCTGTAGTTCATGCAAGATGCAGCCTGGGACACCATCTGGCCCCACTGATGCTGTGTTTTTGGCTTTTGAAAGGGCTGTTTTCACCTGTGCTTCTGTGATTTCTGGGACGCTACACTTTCCGGTATTGTTGTGGGCCCTTTTGAAGGTGAGAGGGAAGTGAAGTTTGCACTGAATCTATCTGCCAGGATGTTGGCAATATCAGTAGGTTCAGTATATTTTGTGCTATTTTGCACTAGCTCAGAGTATATCTGCGAGTTGCCACCTAGATTCTTGACATAGCTAAAGAAGGCTTTGTGGTTATCTTTCGAATCCTTGGCTATTTTTCTTTTGAAATTAGCCTTGGATGACTTTCTGAGGGACCTTAGTTTCCTACTAATACTGATCAGGGATGTCTTTCCTTCTTGAGATTTGCTTTTTTTCTGAACTAGTTTCCTCCTTCTGTTGTATAACCTGTTTATGGCAGGGGTCCACCAGACTGGTTTCCTTCTTTTAGTGGAGTTAGTCTTGTTTTTTCTAGGGATGGCATGATCCATACATCCTTGTACGTGCTCATAGAGTGCAACTGTAAAGGATTCTGCATCTTGGGCAGTGTTATCCTTTAGCGTGGGGGCTGTGAAACTTACCACCTCTGCCTTAAGTAAGGTGAAATTTGCTTTAGAAAAGTTTTTCACTGTGGTTTCCTTGGGTGGGGTGATGGTGGTGTGTGGACATCCAGGGAGATTAGTTTATGGTCTGATCTAACCAGTGATGGATTGACCTCCAGTACGGAACACCTGTCGCCCATGTTGGTGATGACCAGGTCCAATATGTTGTGGCCTCTGGTAGGGAAGTTTACCAGCTGATCCAGGGCATTTGATTTGATAAATTCCAGGAAGTGTTGAGCCTGGGAGTTTGTACTCAAGTAGTTTTCCCAGTTAATGGTAGGGTAATTAAAATCACCAAATATCAGCGTGTTCGCTAGGGCCTTCATGTTTTCCAATGTCTCCAGAAAGGCAGAGTGGTGGTCCTGGGTCATGGAGGGTGATCTGTAGCAGGCCACAATTTGCATTGCAGATTTGCCCAATGTTAGTTGCACATGGATGATCTCAAAGGTATCATGCTGTGCCACTAACCTGGAGGTGTGGGTATCCTTGATCAATATGGATACACTCCCTCCTTTTGTGTTTTGGTCCATGCTCTGTGGCCAAAATGTGTGGTATGAGTTGTAGCCCAGTAGTGCTGAAGTGCTCTCTGGAGCCTTGAACCAGGTTTCAGTTACTGCACAGATGTCGACATTCTCCATACTTAGGAGTGCTTTGAGTGCATGCATTTTGAGATGTAAATTCCTGGCGTTGAGTAGCATAACCCTCGTTTTTTTACTTGTGCTGTTTACAGTGGTGGGTTTGAATTTTGAGCCTTGCCTAAAAAGGCACTATGGGGGCAGCAAGAGCCTTGGCCAGTATTCGAAAGCCAAGGGGTGACAGGTGCAAGCCATCTCTTGTGAAGCAATTCGGCTTGTCAAGCATGTCATCCCAGGCTGACAGACACTGGATCCCCTTTGAATGACACCTGAAGCTTAGCCAATTGTCGAAATTGATCATTTTTTCTTTATACTGAGATATCATTTTTGGTGAGGGCAAGATGCTACTCAGGGTCAAGGTCATACTTGCCTGGACTACATGATCAGAGAGCTCTTCCATGACTCTTTTCATGTAGTCCAGGGGGGGTACATCTCAGGTCATTCACACCAACATGAACAATGACAGAGTCATATCTGTACTTGTTCCGAAGTGACCTGAGTGCTTGTGTTATGTGGCAGATTCTGGCTCCCGATAGGCAGCTAACAGTAACCTTTTCCTTGTCCAGCCCAGTGACTGGGGCATCAATGTGCCTGACTATTGAGTCACCTATTACTAATGTGTTAGGTATGTTATTTCACCTTAAGGGCTGTGATTGTGCAGCACATTGATTTTGTGTTTTATGTGTTGTCTGGTTTATGACTGGAGGTGCAGGTTTTGTGGGTGTCTGCTTTGGAGCTCTCTGATGCTTTTGCAGGTTTTTATTTAGAGCCTCTGAGTATGATTTCATGTATTTATGTGTATTTTTTGCTAGTGCTGGTTTAGTAGGTCTGTGTGAGGCTGGAGGTGTGGTGCAAGTGTTAATCTTCTCCTCATGAGTGTCTGTTCCAGTCTTGGGTGGGGAGACCTTAGCCTCCAGTTTGACTGTATAATTGCATCTCTCGCATATGTTATTGTTTTGTGGTAGGAGGAGAGGGCTGTCTTTGTACATGAAGCAGTTATAACATTGCCTCAGGATAGCCAGTTTCACCAGCTGGACTGGAGAGTACACCTAAAGTTGCCCTTTGGTCATGCCTGAATGGTAGGGTGAGCTGCTTAGTTGTTTGGTTGGTGAGGGGTGGATAAAGAGCCTTGCCCTGCTGAACAGTCAAGTGTCATAGGTTCATAGGTAGATACTAGGCTATCTGCCCTAGGGCATTTATAAGCCTAGCCAGAGTGTATTTGGCTTCCACCTCCCTATTAGATTAGCCTACTGTGCCTCTGTAAAGTAGGTCCC
Source organism: Protopterus annectens (assembly GCF_019279795.1). Taxonomy (NCBI): domain Eukaryota; kingdom Metazoa; phylum Chordata; order Ceratodontiformes; family Protopteridae; genus Protopterus; species Protopterus annectens. The sequence goes on along the minus strand of NC_056736.1, from coordinate 151,546,134 downwards.
AGAAGGTATCCTTTTAAGATTAGTTTACTGTGCCTCTGTCTAACAGGGACACAGAAGAGATCCCAGGGGTGAATTTGCGATTTCCCATCCACGCGTCCAGATTTTGCTTGAAGAGGGTCAGTGAGGGGCTATGTCTAACATGAATTGGGATTCTATTCCAGAGTGAGGGAAGCCTCTGGGAAATGAATCTGTCCCTCCAGCATGTCCTATTTATTTTTGTGCTGAGGTTTAAGTCCCTGGAGCATGTAGCTCTAAGGGACTTGGATTTTTTTTGAGGTGGAGCATGTCCATTAATTCTGGGTTTGACATGACTTTGTACGTTGGGTATAGATTGCCTCTGAGTAGGCAGTAAGCAACTGAGTAGAGCTGGAGTTTCTTTAGTCGAGCTGCATAGGACATCTGTTTGTAGCCCATGATCCTCTTGGTGAGGTACTTTTGGGGTCTCTCCAGTTTCTGCAGGTGTCGGGTAAGATACATCCCAAAAGGGGCATTGTATTCAATTATGGGCCTGATGAGTGACGAGTAGAGGGTCACAATGACCTCTCTTGATCTAGATGCGAACCCTTTCATGATAAGGTGGGCTATATAGAAGGTCTTTCTAACCACTTTGGCAACGTGATTATCAAAGGAGAGATTACTATCTAGGTTGGTCCCCAAATCTCTAATTACTTCTTCCGTACTTAATGGATTACCACCTATGTGGTAATTTGTGGGCACCTTGTTTTTCCAAAAGGGGATGACTATGCACTTTTTAGCATTTAGCTTGAGGCCGTGGCTCTGGCACCAAGCATCCGTCTCTGAGAGACCCTTTTGGAGGACGCTTGTGTCAGCTGGAGATTTGATTATGGCCCCCAGTTTGCAGTCATCTGCGAACTTTGTCAGCCATAACCCCCCCATGTTAGCCTGAACCTCAGAGAAGTATATACCGAACAAGAGAGGTCCCATGACTGAGCCCTGTAGGATGCCACTTGTAACTGGTTTGGATTCGGACATGGTACCTGCGATTCTGACCATGTGGGTTCTATCTCTGAGCCAGTTTGCAACCCATCTTGTGATATAGGGGTTGATATTTAAGCTGGTAAGCTTATTTATGATGCCCGAGTGGGGTATTGTGTTGAAGGCTTTTGCGAGGTCCAGGTAGGCTGTGTGGACTACCTTGCCCTCATCTATGAAATCAACTAGGTTTAAGAGGCAAGATCTGCCTTTAACAAAGCCGAATTGGGTAGGGTCCAGTGTCTGGAGGCTCTCAATGTCTTTGTTTATGAGTTCCATGATAATACGCTCCATAGCTTTACAGACCAGACTAGTCAGGCTTATGGGGCGGTAGTTCCCGGGGTCCATTGTGGCACCACCTTTGTGGAGTGGGACCACTGTAGCTGTACGCCATTCTTTGGGTACATATCCTGTAGTACTGTTTGAACACTGACTTAATGTGAGGGTTCAGTTCTTCTTGGAGCTCATGTAAGACACAGCCTGGGACACTGTCTGGTCCCATAGATGCTGTGTTTTTTGCTTTGGAGAGGGCAGCTTTCACCTGGGCATCTGTGATGTCAGGGAGGTTACATTCAGTTGGGATAGGCATTTGCTCCTTTGAGGGGGAAGGGGGGAGAAGTTTGCGCTGAATCTGTCTGCCAGGATGTTGGCTATGTCTGTAGGTTCAGTATATTTTGTACCATTATGCAACAATTCAGAGCATGTCTGGGAGTTTCCACCCATATTCCTGACATAACTAAAGAAGGCCTTGTGATTATCTTTAGTGTCTAGGGCAATTTTTCTTTCGAAACTGGCCTTTGATGATTTTATGAGGGATCGAAGTTTCTTGCTAATACTGATCAGAGATGCCTTCCCTTTTTGGGATTTTTCTCTGTCATATAGTAGCTTCCTTCTTCTGTTGTATAGCTTATTTATGGCTGGGGTCCACCATACCAGTCTCCAGTTTTTGGAGGAGTGAGTCTTGGTTTTATTTGGGATAGCACGATCCATGCATTCCTGCAGGTGCTCATAGAATGCATTTGTAAAGGATTCTGCGGATTGGGCTGTATTATCCTCTGGCTCAGGGGCTTTGAAGGATTTCACCTCAGTCTTGAGAAGTGCAAAGTTGGCTTTTGAGAAATTCTTTACAGTGATTTCCTTGGCTGGGGGTGGGGACGGGATATGGATGTCCAGGGAAATTTGTTCATGGTCTGATCTTACCAATGAGGGGTTTACCTCTGGTGTGGAACATAGTGTCCCCATGTTGGTGATGACCAGGTCCAATATGTTGTTCCCTCTTGTGGGAGTGGTGACCAGTTGTTCCATCGCATTAGAGTTTATAAATTCAAGGAACCATTGGGCGAGGGTGTTTGGGCTTGAGTAGTTTTCCCAGTCAATGTTTGGGTAGTTGAAGTCACCCAATAACATAGTGTTTGGAGAGACCTTCATATTCTCCAGTGTTCTCAGGAATGCCAAGTGGGGTTCCTGTAAGAGGGAGGGTGTTCTGTAGCAGGCTACAAACTGAAAGGCAGTTTTGCCCGCTGTTAATTGCACATGAATGGTTTCCAATGCTTTGTGCAGTGCCACTAACCTGGAGGTGTAGGTATCTTTGATGAATATTGATACTCCCCCTCCTTTTGTGCTTCGGTGCAAGTTTTGGGGCCGAAACGCATGGTATGAGTTATAACCTGGTAGTGCTGGGGTGCTCTCAGGAGCCTTGAACCAGGTTTCTGTTACAGCACAGACATTGATTTTCTCCATACTGAGGAGAGCTTTGAGTGCGTGCATCTTGAGGTTTAGACTTCTGGCATTGAGTAGCATTACCTTTAGTTTTTTTATCCTTGGGTTGTCTATGGAGTTGAGTTTGTCCTTTGAGCCTTGCCTAAAAAAGGCACTATGGGGGGTGGCAAGAGCCTTGGCCAGTATACGAAAGCCTAAGGGTGACAGGTGCAAGCCGTCCCTAGCGAAGCAATGTGGCTTGTTGAGCATGTCATCCCAGGCTGACAAACACTGTATCCCCTTTGAATGACACCAATACTTTAGCCAATTGTTGAAACTGATCATTTTGTCTTTATACTGTGGCATCATTCTTGGTGAGGGCAAGATGCTACTCAAGGTCAGGGTCATACCAGCCTGGGCTACATTGTCAGAGTGCTCCTCTCTGTCTCTTTTCATGTAGTCCAGGGAGGTACATCTCAGGTCATTCACACCAGCATGGACAATGACGGAGTCATACTTGTACTTGCTTTGAAGTGACCTGAGTGCTTGCATTATGTGGCGGATCCTGGCACCCGACAGGCAGCTTACAGTGACCTTCTGCTTGTTCAGTCTGGTGAGTGGGACATCAGTGTGCCGGATAATAGAGTCCCCTATAACAAGTGTATTTGGTGTGTTGTTTGGCCTTAAGGGCTGTGACTGTGAGGCACACTGATTTTGTGAGATATGTGATTTGTGGGTATTGTTGAGGGGTGGCTGTTGCTTGGATATCTGCTTAGGAGGTCTTTGCTGCTTAGGCAGATTTTTATTTAGAGCCTCCAAGTATGTTTTTGTATGTTTATGTGTTGGGTATGCAGATTAAATAGGTCTGTGTGAGACTGGATTTGTGGTGCGGGTGGTTACCTTTTCCTCCTGACTGACTGTGCCAGTCTTGGGTAGAGAGAGCTCTGCCTCCAGTTTGGCTGTGTAACTGCATCTCTCACATGTATTAGAGTTTGTTGGAAGGAGGAGAGGGTTGTCTGTGTACATAAGGTAATTGTAACATTGCCTCAAAATTCCCAGATTCACCAGCTGGACTGGAGAGTAACCTTGAAACTGACCCTTGGACATACCAGATTAGTATAGGGAACTGCTTTTTTACTGATCAGATTAGGGAAGGGAACTGATTTTTCACTTGTTCAGGAAGGACCAATCGGGAGCCTAATACTTATGAGAAGTCAAGGAGGGTGTAGTGCTTTAGTTAGTTAGTGTTTCCTTATAAGAGCTGAGCAAGTGCAGAGCTTTAGAAAGAGAATAAAGTGATTACTTTGAGAGTTTGAACAGTTCTAAGGGAAAAAGTGAAGAGCAGACTTTGTGGAGCCTGGAATAGTTTAAACCTGTTTAGGTGGCGCTGCCCGACGCAGCTCAGTGCACAAAACTGTGTAAAAAGAGAGTTGTAGGGTTTTAAGAGGGAGAGATCAAGGAGTTTAGAATTAACCCAAAATGGCCAATAAAACTACAGCTTCTAGGCAGTAACCACTCCTCCAGGGACAGGCAGACTTTTCAGTGTTAACTACTCCCACTGGTGAACACAGAGACTTCCCTTTAGCCCAAGCAAGCACTGGCCTTCTAGAAACTTCCAAACAGTTCAGAACAGCAAATCTGTAAATGAACTTTCTTAACTTTCAGAAAGTGGGAAAAAAGCAAGATTTTTTTTTTTTTTCTTTTTTGTTGTAGTTTAAAGGTAGCAGAGATACACAAGCAGCAAAATAATCACAACAGTGCAATAAATGACCCCACACTTGAATGCTAGGCCAAAATCAGGTAAAATGCAGTTTTTAGAGAAAAAACGATTTTAAATTAAGTGCAACACAGGAAATGCAGTAAACAGGCTCTAGATGTGTTCCAAGTACTGTTACTGTTACAGATATAAACTTTAGCAAGCCGGAAAATGCCAAAAAGTAGACGGCAAAGCAATAAAACTTAACAAAAAATCAGAAGAAAATACTTAAAATCACAAAAGTGGCTCCTTTTCTTCTCTCAGTGTTTTCTCCCCTTGGTAGGTGCTTCAGCAACAACTATCAAGCCTGAAAAGATGCCAAAACCATGAGGCAGCCGGGTTTTAAGAGAGAGAGATCAAGGAGTTTAGAATTGACCCAAAATGGCCAATAAAACTACAGCTTCTAGGCATTAACCACTCCTCCAGTGACAGGCAGGCTGTTCAGTGTTAACCACTCCCACTGGTGAACACAGAGACTTCCCTTTAGCCCAAACAAGCACTGGCCTTCTAGAAACTTCCAAACAGTTCAGAACAGCAAATCTGTAACTCAACTTTCTTAACTTTCAGAAAGTGGGAAAAAAGCAAGATTTTTTGTTTTTTTTTCTTCTTCTTTTTGTTGTAGTTTAAAGGTAGCAGAGATACACAAGCAGCAAATAATCACAACAGTGCAATAAATTATCCCACACTTGAGTGCTAGGCCTGAATCAGGTAAAATGCAGTTTTTAGAGAAAAAAAAAACGATTTTATATTAAGTGCAACACAGGAAATGCAGTAAACAGGCTCTAGATGTGTTCCAAGTAATGTTAATGTTACAGATATAAACTTTAGCAAGCCGGAAAATGCCAAAAAGTAGGTGGCAAAGCAGTAAAACTTAACAAAATATCAGAAGGAAATACTTAAAATCACAAAAATGGCTCCTTTTCTTCTCTCAGCATTTTCTCCCCTTGGTAGGTGCTTCAGCAACAACTAACAAGCCTGAAAAGACATCAAAACCACAAGGCAGCCGGGTTTTAAGAGAGAGAGAGAGAGAGATCAAGGAGTTTAGAATTGACCCAAAATGGCCAATAAAACTACAGCTTCTAGGCAGTAACCACTCCTCCAGGGACAGGCAGGCTGTTCAGTGTTAACCACTCCCACTGGTGAACACAGAGACTTCCCTTTAGCCGAAGCAAGCACTAGCCTTCTAGAAACTTCCAAACAGTTCAGAACAGCAAATCTGTAACTGAACTTTCTTAACTTTCAGAAAGTGGGAAAAAAAGCAAGATTTTTTTTTCTTTTTGTCGTAGTTTAAAGGTAGCAGAGATCCACAAGCAACAAAATAATCACAACAGTGCAATAAATGACCCCACATTTGAGTGCTAGGCCAAAATCAGGTAAAATGTATTTTTTACAGAAAAAAATGATTTTAAATTAAGTGCAACACAGGAAATGCAGTAAACAGGCTCTAGATGTGTTCCAAGTACTGTTACTGTTACAGATATAAACTTTAGCAAGCCGTAAAATGCCAAAAAGTAGGTGGCAAACCAGTAAAACTTAACAAAAAAATCTGAAGAAAATACTTAAAATCACAAAAGTGGCTCCTTTTCTTCTCTCAGCATTTTCTCCCCTTGGTAGGTGCTTCAGCAACAACTAGCAAGCCTGAAAAGACACCAAAACCACAAGGCAGCCAGGTTTTAAGAGAGAGAGAGATCAAGGAGTTTAGAATTGACCCAAAATGGCCAATAAAACTACAGCTTCTAGGCAGTAACCACTCCTCCAGGGACAGGCAGGCTGTTCAGTGTTAACCACTCCCACTGGTGAACACAGAGACTTCCCTTTAGCCCAAGCAAGCACTGGCCTTCTGGAAACTTCCAAACAGTTCAGAACAGCAAATCTGTAACTGAACTTTCTTAACTTTCAGAAAGTGGGAAAAAAGCAAGATTTTTTTTTTGTAGTTTAAAGGTAGCAGCGATACTCAAGCAGCAAAATAATCACAATAGTGCAATAAATGACCCCACACTTGAGTGCTAGGCCATAATCAGGTAAAATGCAGTTTTTAGAGAGAAAAACAATTTTAAATTAAGTGCAACACAGGAAATGCAGTAAACAGGCTCTAGATGTGTTCCAAGTACTGTTACTGTTACAGATATAAACTTTAGCAAGCCGGAAAATGCCAAAAAGTAGGCGGCAAAGCAGTAAAACTTAACAAAAAATCAGAAGAAAATACTTTAAAATCACAAAAGTGGCTCCTTTTCTTCTCTCATCGTTTTCTCCCCTTGGTAGGTGCTTCGGCAACAACTAGCAAGCCTGAAAAGTTGGGGAATATATTAGTGCTTGCTATTAAGTCTGAGCAAGTGCTGGACTGTAGGATGCGTTTTGAGTGCTTAGGTTGAGAGTTAGACTAGTTTCAAGTGAAAAACTGAAGAGGAGACTTAGTGCAGCTGGGAATAATTTAACCCAAGCTAACCGGTGCTGCTCGGCACACAAAACCATGCAAACACAGTTTTTAAACTACTAACTTCTGGGCTGGAACCACTCCTCTAGGGACAGATGGCTGCTCAAAGTTCCCCTCTCTCACAGGTGAACAGAGAAACTTCCCTCTATCCAAGTAAGGTATGGGCAACTCAGAAACTTGTAACACAGCCCTGAATTCAGCACTAGCCTGAAAACTGGACTATACTCACTTAGAAAGGTGGGAAACAAGACAATTTCTTGAAAAGATAAGGAAAAAACTGTAAAAAGTACATTTAAAACAGCTTTAAATGACTACAAGTGATCAGAAAAGGCTATTGCACTTTAGTGTGTAGCCTACAACAGTTAAACTATTTATTTAAACAAAAAACAACTTTTTAAAAGTGCAGGCAGTCAAATAAGTACAATATGTGAAAAACAAGCTTTTAAATACTCGATATTTACTGGTAAACAATATATTATGTTCCCAAAATGACATCACTAAGTTAGCAAATGTGGGGGCACAAGCTGCTCCCATAGCAACCTCTACTTTCTGTCTAAAAAATTGCCCTTCAAAAAAAATAAAATTGTTATTTAATACAACCTCCATTAGGGTAATTAAGGTATTAATCCTATGTCCTTCATATTTTTTCGAGGTTACCAGTTGTGCTTCAAGCAACTCAAGGCCAATTTGATGAGGTATTACACTAAATAAATTGCATACATCCATAGGCACTAAACAAAATTCCCCCCTTGTATCTACTTTATTTAAACTTGACAAAAAAAAAATGCCTTGAGTCTTTACAAATGTAACCAAATACTTGCAATGCCTTTTTAAACTGTTCATCTAAAAAACGTTCAATAAAATATGTTTTAGATCTTTTTGAGTCCAAATGGAGGGTTTTCTAGAGTTTTATAGATTTTAGGTATGCCAAATATACTTCCAACTACCGGATATTCATTTTTCATAAAAATGTGTTCATCCAATGTAATGTTCCCTTGTAAAATCGTATCTTCTAGAAATAAATCTATTCTGTGCCAGGCAATATTAATTTCATTGTGTGAAATTTCATCATACATACCATCAGCAAGTATATTATTCATAGCACCCACATAATCTACCTGATCTGTACATCATACATACCTACCTGGTATGTATGATGAAATTTCACGCAATTAAATTAATATTGCCTGGCACAGAATAAATTTATTGCTGGAAGATATGGTTTTACAAGGGATCATTACATTGGATGAGTACATTTTTATGAAAAATGAATATCTGGTAGTTGGAAGTATATTTGGCATACCTAAAATCCATAAAACTCTAAAAAAAATCTTCCATTTCGACCCATCGTGTACTTAAAAAGATCTAAAACTTATTTTATTGCACATTTTTAGATGAACAGTTTAAAAAGGCATTGCAAGTATTTGATTACATTTACAAAGGCTCATGGCATTTTTGTCAAGTTTAAATAAAGTAGATACAAGGAAGGAATTTTATTTAGTGGCTATGGATGTATGCAATTTATTTAGTGTAATACCTCATCAAATTGGCCTTGAGTAGCTTGAAGCACAACTGGTAACCTCGAAAAAATATGAAGGACATAGGATTAATACCTTAATTACTCTAATGGAGGTTGTATTAAATAATTTTATTTTTTTGAAGAGCAATTTTTATGCAGGAAGTAGGGGTTGCTATGGGGACAGCTTGTGGCCCCACATTTGCTAACTTAGTAATGTAATTTTGGGAACATAATATATTGTTTACCAGTAAATATAGAGTATTTATTTCTAATTCCACACGTTTTTTGGAAGATGTCTTTTTTGTATGGAAAGGTTCCTCAGGTGAATTAAAGGAATTATTTGAGTATATTAACAGTTCAGTGGGATTTTTGAAATTTACTCATGAATTTAATGGAAATAGGATATCATATTTGGATGTTGAAATTTCACTGGACCTTGAGCAAAGGTAACTATACTCAAAGACTTTTAAGAAATCTACATTATCAAATGTATATTTAGACTATTCTAGCTGCCATCCCTTTCATCAGAAGAAGGCAGTGGTGAATGGCCAACTTGTGAGGGCAGCTAGAATGGTCATGAGGGATGCAGATTTTATGCATGAAATTGTTCAACAAAAACTCAGGGTAACCTCTGGGTGTAAACATTTTCAGAAAAAATTCAATTTGCAAAAGGAAATTCTTGACAAGAGAAATAGGAATATTTATTTGCCCATTTTAAACAAGAATAATGATAATCTTCTGAGTTCCGAGATTCAAATTGTCGATAGGGGCAGCATTAAGTTTAATGGGCGGTTTTCTTTTGTCTATACATACAATAAAGATAGTGATGAAATATGTGGCATTATTAAGAAAAATTGGCCCTTACTAATGTCAGATCAGGATTTATTGGATCTCTTTGGTAATACCTCTAGATGTGTCTTTAAAAGAGACTTAAATTTTAAGAATCTTTTGAGAGGGGTGATTGTTTAACAAAAGGAGGACACACCAACAGAAAAATAAGCAATTTAGAAAGTTGAAGGTGTAACCAGTGCACATAAATAATGAAGACAGGGCATGTTTTTGTTTTGAATGGTAATAAACTGTATATACATTCATATTTTGATTATCTTGCAACATTGTTTACTTGGCAAAGTGCATGGCATGTCCTGCATTTTATGTAGGAAAAACTGTTAGAACATTTAAATCTATGATATATGAACATATTTCTGATATATCCAAAAAAGTTAAAACCAATGCACTGAGTAGGCATATAGAGAAATGTGGTGATCATAAATTTGGATTTTTAGTTATTCAGCAGATTTATTATGATGTACAAGGTAAAATAGTTCCAGAAAAGTTAGAGGAATGTGAATTATGCTGGCAATTGATATTGAATGCAACACAATTTCCAGGATTGAATGAATGTACAAGTATTTCTAGTATTTTAAAAATTAAAAGATATGGTTGATTGTAGTATGTATGATTTTAGATTTTAATGTTTGTGACTTTAAATTTTAATTGTATCAAAGAATTGATTTGTTAAGGGGAATGTATTTAAGTGGAGTGTTTTTGTATGTAAGTTGTTCTGAAGAAGTCTGGTCCTATACAGATGAAAGTGCTCAACATTCAATAAAATTTCTGAAGCCACTGAGGTCTTTCTTCTTGGTGGTTCGAGTAAACATAAGAAGAAATAAGTGCTTTCTAAAGACTATGGGGATTATGACCACACCATGATGCAGAGACTTGCATACCTCTATGATCCAAAGATATAAGCTATCTGGAAGTTTCTTCTGTTGGCAAGATGACTTAGTAGGAGGAGGGGTGCTGGAGAAGAATGGCTTGTATAATCAAACTGCAAGTGCTGAATAGCTATTAGACAGCTTTCTGTGACATCCATGAATTGTTCACCACTGCTGTCATGATGAAATGTGAGGCTGCTCAGTTCTGAATTTGGTACCAGAGCATTTTAGGAGAAGGACTAATAGCAGACATTGTAGAGATATCATTGAGTTAATATGTTTAGCACACACATGGGCCAGAATACATGCTAACCTGTCATTTGATCATGGCTTGGAGATGGAAAGTGGCTAGCAGACATGGCAAACCCAGACACATAACAAAGGTATTCGGGGAGTGCCTAGCAGATGCTTCTATGTGGAATAAATTCAACTCTCACCCAATAAGAGCTTCACCGAGAAGTGAGGGGAGGTCAAAGATATGAAATCCATACATGTCTTGTTCAATACCTCAGTAGCTATAGTGGTTGCAGTGAACTCTGGCTGAAATGCAACCAGGGTATTTTCTGTTGGTTACACTTAAACCCTCTGATGGACAACACTGGTGAGGGAAGCCACTGGATTAAAGAAAGAAACTTTGCATGCAATTCTATTAGGGTGATTTCTGTTTTTGAACAATAGTTAATGACAGTCCAAGAAGAAAGCAACTGTTGAAATCAATGAAGTGAAATCCTATGTGTGAGAGGTTTGGTGATGCCATGGAGAATGAGTTTTGAAGTCCTCAGAGAGATTCTGGCAAGCGATCTGGAGCCTCACAAATGTGTAACAGTGGTAATTTACACAGGCTGTTCTCAGTGGAGGTGGAGAAATATTGACAGTAACTTGGTACATTACTGGGAGGTAAGAGAGACATTGAGGAACTCTTGAGCCCAATGGGCATGCCCTTTTGTGAGGAGACAGTGTCAGAAGCCACTACTGAGACTGGATCCATTTTGGTAATGAGGTGGCAGTTCACCAATAAGAAGGCTACAGGAAACAGAGAGACTCAGACAGAAATTTTGAAGTCATTGTATGCTGTTGGGGTATCGTGTTTAGTGCATCTTTTCAATTCATTATGAATGGGAGGAAAAATACCTCAGTATTTGCAATGTCGGATGGTGGCCCCTATTTTCAAAAGAGACAGTATACATGATTCAGTTATATAGGGATAATGCTCCACAGCTTCCCTTGGGAAAAGGTGCTCAAATGAGATTCCATCCAATAGCAGTAACTCTGATTCAGGAGAAGCAAGAAACATGGATTCTGGCCTGACTGTGGAATAGTAGATCAACTTTTTTCCTTTGTGTGCATATCAGAGTTGGTCATGGGGGGTTTTGGGTACTGTGTACACATGTTTAGTGGACCTATATTAACTATATGACTAGAAATCCTGGAATGTCTTGAGGAAAGTAATATAAGTATATAGAGCTCCAAAACCACTGCTGTATGTCATTTGATTATTGTATTTGCTAACTGAGTGCTGTGTGGACATTCTCAAAGCTGAAAGCCTCCAAGTAGATAATGAACTAAACCAACAGGCTGGATGCCTCCCTTCCTTTTTGTGACCTTCATGGACAAGGTATCATGACACAGCCAGACACTGCACAGTACTAATTTTGCAGAAAACATATTTGCATCTCTGGTTTTTGCAGATGATTTTCCCCTTAGGCTCAAGTGACTGTAAACTTATACATTCACAAGAGAAGTTGTATGCTGACTGTGTAGAAGCTGAGATAAAAATTGTACTTCTAAATTCAAAGTCAGTGTTCTGTACCAGAAAGAGCGACTTTCCAGGTGAGGAAAACAGCTGCCTCATATGGAAGAGTTCAGGTATCTCAGGGTCTTGTTCAGGACTAATAGTAGAGTAGATAAGGAAATTGTCAATGGATGGATGCAGTTCTAGCAGTGCTACACATGGTGTACTTGACCATGGTTGTGAAGTAGAGGAAGAGTGCTGGAACAAAACTCCTAATTTACTAGTCAGTCAATGTCCTCATCCTGACTTATAGCTATAAACATTGCATAGAAACTGAACGAATGGTATCTCTGATTTCAGTCACAGGAATTAGATTTCTTTGCAAGCTGATTGGGCTCACTGTTAATGATAAAGCAAAAATCTTAGAAATCTAGAAGGATCTTGGAGTATGGCCACTATTCCACAGGACTGGGAGGAGCTACTTGAGCTGGTTTGGGTAGCTAGTGAGGATGTTGATTAGACAACTCTCATCAGAGTTGTACCAAACATGGCCCACTTAGAGAAGACCACACAACAAATATAATAAATACAGAATAGATTATATCATACAGATGGCTTGGGAATGTTTTGGCATCCCTCAGGAGGAGCCAGAAACTGTTATTGGGGATAGGGAAGTCTGATCTGTCCAGCTCAACTTGTTACCACATAACGATCAACAGGATATGCAGTTAAGAAGATAGATCATAAAATCATAAGAGTTCATATGAGTTGCAAAGTAAATGAGCCACTAAGCCATTTGTACCTTGGCAGTACCCACACATAGGCCCTTGAAGTTCTGTTTTAAAAGCAGATACCAATAACACAGTCAATAAACAAGTAAAGAAAGAACAGCTTATAAAAATCATATACAACAGTTATAATAAAAACTGTCCAAGGGTTCATATGTAAGGTAACAGAACTCTAAAAGGAGTCAGGATAAGTTAGCCTACAAAGTAAAATTTTGCACCACCATGAACAGCATCACCCATGCTAACTTCCCTGGCTCAGTGCACTAGGGAAGTTAGCTTTGGTGATGCTGTTGATGGTTCAAATCTGGAAATATCCACATCTTTTAGACTTCAACTGTGGCACTTGCATTAAGTACTATGTTCTGTAGTCTATATACTTAAACAGATAGGGGTTCTATTCTCACTGCTTTCAACTGGTGTGTGGGAGTGTGTGCTGCTTAACAGTATAGATAGCTTTGGTCTCAGGGACAGTAGTCTAGTAACTTCCTATCATCCTGTATACACCGCTGGGATTCCACTTATGTCCCTGCTGGACAGGGGCATTGGGTACTGAATTGTCAGAATATGGGCTAAATTCTTGGCTAGGTTTGTAAGGACCTCAGAGCCAATAGCCTAGTTATTTCCTATGATTCTTTTGATCCTAAGAGCTAAGAAGAAGTAAACTATAATTGGGTAGTACAATTCACATAGAGATGCCTCCTAAAACTGGAGAATCCCATTGTCATGGCTGTAAAACTGATGAGCAATTTCAGTATATAATGTGCCCTACAAAGATGACATAGAATGTAGGGAGTGTGACGACCATGCCCTGGCCCAGCAATCAAGGAGCCTCAATCCTCACCACTAACACCAGGGAGATCATCTGCTAGAGGAGAGGAAAGGATAACTAATACACACAGTAAAGTACAATTTCCCTTAAGTGCACACAGAGACCCCAGTCAGGCTGGGGCTGGTTGCTCCCTTGCTCACCAGGTCCGCAATAAGACTCCCCACTGGCACAGCTATAGAGTCCAGGTCTCAGCGTAACTGGGCAAGCTAAAACCTCCAGTACCCTCTCTGTCCAACCAGTGCTTTGTGTCCCTGCCAAATAGCTGACACAACAAACACACACTTTGAGATAAGTATTTATACAACTTCACAGACACTCCTGGGAAAGGCTGACACAGATTCTCCAGCTGTGCCCCTTTACCCAGACTATACAGCAGTAATTACTTTCACCACCCAGTTAATAATATCAGCTACTAAAAGGCCCTTAAAAGGGCGTCCAATTATTACTGTGCAATATTAATATCCAATGGTAGTATGACTAACAGTCAAGGCTTACTTTAGAGTGGCCTATTACAATAACCTCTATAAATATGCACTGTACTCTAGAGTTTATCTCTACACAAATCAGCCACAAGTAGAAGGTTTTAAAAATATTTAATAATAAATAATTAAAACACAAGACAAAACTACTACACCACAGATATATCTAAGAGTTCAGAGATCACACCGAAACTTAAAATAATACAGCAGGATAAGTCTGATTTCAAAGAAGATTACCTAATTAATCTTTACTAGCTTTAACTATTCCTACAAGAAATCACAGTGCTAAGACTTACATATGAGTACAAGGCAGAGTGCTGGTAAGTTGGATATCCAAGATCAAAATGCTTTCAGTCTCTTGTGAGAAATAGTATTTAAACATTACTAACAAACATGTCTCTAAGACCATCCCAAATTACATCATTTTTGACACCTAGGCTTTCCCAGTATTCATATTGCATCATCTTAACACCTGGTCTGAGTTCTCAGGCCACAAAATGCATTATTTAGCAATCTGACACCTGCACAGAAACATACAACAATAGAAGACATTTCACATATATATACTAGCAGGAACCAGAGCAATAAAACACATTCCACACCTACATTCTGGTCATAAATTTTAGCCTTAAAACAATGGCATGAAATCTTCATCCAGTCGCCCTGGAGCCGAATTCTAACATGAAAGAGATTCATAAGATCTTTTCAACTTAAAAAGACACATTTGAAATACTTGGCCTGGTTTTCCTTACAGCAGATGGCAATGTTGCAACAATCTTGAAGTTCACATTTTGCAGTGTTTTCTTACATTTAAAAACACAAGCATGTATTTTACATTTATTTACAAATGCCAGATTTATATATCAAATTCTATTTGACTAGGCTGGCAGCCTTCGTGCATCTCTCCCCAATTGTCACATCTCTTTCCCCCACCCGGGGAACTCAAGCAAGTTTTTCAAGTGCCCCTTGAGAAACATTGCTTGAGAGTGCCGGATATATCTGGGTGTACCTCGCCCCATTCCCTGTCTTGAGAGCCCATCTGCATTGGCATTGCTACTCCCAGTGTAGTGCTGCACTAACATATCATATGCTTGCAACCCCAGAGTCCATCTTAGCAACATGGCATTTTGCTGACTGGCTCTGTTTAACCATATTAAATGGTTGTGATTTGTCATCACAGTGAATTTTCTTCCATACAGATAAGGCTGAAGTTTTGTAGTGCCCACACTATGGCTAGACATTCCTTTTCTACCACTACATAGCATTCCTCCCTGGGTTGGAGCCTATGACTGAGATAAACCACTGGGTGCTCTTCTCCCTCTGAAGAACTCTGTCTAAGTACAGCCCCACCCCATAGTTTGAAGCATCCACCTTCACAACAAATTCTTTGCTGTAGTATGAACTGGCTAACACAGGGGGTCCTCCCAAAGCTTCCTTAAGCTTCTGAAATGCCTGCTCACATGCTGCGGTCCACACTACCTGATCTGGCCTGTTTTTCCTTGTCAGGTCTGTGAGGGGAGCAGCTGTGGTACTATAATTGGAACAAACCTTCTGTAGTACCCTCCTGTCTCCAAGAATGCCCTCACCTGCTTTTTGGTAATGGGTGCAGGCCATACCTAAATAGCTTCCACTTTGGCAAGTTCTGGCCTTATCTTACCACTCCCCACTCTATGTCTTAGGTAGGAGACCTTTGCCATACCCACCTGACATTTGCTCGGCTTAATGGTCAACCTTGCCCTCTGTAGTCTGCCCAGCACTTCCCTGATATGCTGAAGGTGCTCTTGCCAGGAATGGCTGTCGATAGCAATATCATCCATGTAAGGAAGGACAAACCTTCCTGCTAAGATATGATATACCAGCCTCTGGGGCATTCTTCATCCCAAAGGGCATCTTTGTGAACTCATACAAGCCAAAAGGAGTCACAAAGGCTGACTTCTCTCTAGCACTGGCAGTCAAGGGCACCTGCCAGTAACCCATGGTAAGATCAGTGGTTGTAAGATACTTAGCCCCATCCAACTGCTCTAGGGCCTCATCTGTCCTAGGCATGGGGTAAGCATCTGACTCTGACTATTTTCTGTAATCCACACAGAACCTGGTGCTGCCATCCTTCTTTGGCACCAGTACCACTGGTGAGGCCCAGGGACTGTTGGACTCTTGAATCACACACTAGTTCCAACATCTCCTGTACCTCTTCCTTCAGAATCTGTTTGACTTTCTCAGGCACCCTATAAGGGGGGCTGCCTGATAGGCCTTTGAGGTCCTGTATCCACTTGGTGCTGCACAGGTGGATGCTCCCTGGTTTCCCAGTGGACATGCTCCCAAACTCCTGCAACATTGCTCAGATTTCTTGAACCTGGGTAGGAGATAGCTGCTGGGACATTGCTACCCCTTCCACCGAGGTGTCAGCCTGAGCCTCTCTGAGGAGATCAGTCACAAAATCTCTCTCAGACTCCTCCTGCAATCCAATGCAAATGCTCAGCACAAGGACCTCCCTATCATGGTAAGATTTCATCAGGTTAAGATGGTACAATTTGTGCCCCTGCCATCTCCCTACCACTTCCACCATGTAGTTAACATCACATACCTTTCTTGCCACCTTGTAGGGTACATCCCAAGCTGCTTGCGACTTGTTGTGTCTGACAGGAATGATTACCATCACCTGCTACCCTACAGCATACTCTCTAGCTCGAGCATTCCTGTCATACCACACATTTTTCTGTTGTTGGGTTTCTACCAGGTTCTCCTGGGCCAGGCCCATGAGTTCCCTGATTCTTGTCCTGAGGTTCAGGACATATGCCACAACAGACTCCTTGTAAGACTCACACTCACCTTCCCACTCATCTCGAATTAAATCTAGAGGTCCCCCCACACTATTCCCATACAGCAACTCAAAGGGTGAAAACCCTGTGGATTCCTTGGAAACCTCTCTGTAAGCAGGCAACAGATGGGGCAAATATTTTCCCACTCCCTCTTAAACTGATTTGCAAATGCCCGCAGCATGGACTTGATTGTAGAGTTTAACCTCTCAACAAGACCATTAGTCTGCGGATGGTAAGGGGTGGTCTTCATGAGCTTCACCCCACAGAACTTCCACAGAAAAGCCAGCAGGTCTGAGATAAAATTGGCACCTCTGTCAGACAGTATTTCCTTTGGGAAATGTACCCTGATGAAAATCTCTAGCAAAGCATTTGTCACTTTCTCGGCCTCAATGTAGGACAAAGCCACTGCCTCAGGGTATCGTGTAGCATAATCTACAATCACTAGGATATACTTTTTCCCTGTGGAACTTGGGGTACTCAGAGGACCCACAATATCCATAGCTACCTTCTGAAATGGCTCCTCAATCATGGGCAAAGGCAGCAAAGGAGCTTTCACCTTGTCTCCTGCCTTGCCTACCTTTTGGCAATGCTCACATGTCCTGCAGTACCCTGTTACATCTCTGGAAATTCCTGGCCAATAGAAGTTTTGCATAATATGCCTCTTTGTACGTTTTATGCCCATATGACCTGCAAAGGGAATATCATGTGCTATGGCTAGAAGCGCCAGATGGTAAGCTCTAGGCACTACCAACTGCTGTACTCTCTCACCTTCTTGCCCTCCCTCAGGGGTCCACTCTCTGTACAGTAACCCTTTGTTCCAGTATACAGATTCCTCCTTCCCTTGAGAATCAGGTGCCTCCCTAGCTACCTGCCTCAGGCCTTGAAATGCAGGGTCTGAGAGCTGAGTCTGTCTCAAGTCTCTCCTTGTAACCCTTCCCAGCTCCCCTTCCACAGGAAGTCTGGCATCCTCTGACAGCGGTGCCTCACTGTCAGTCTGGGTACTACTACTCACCTCTACCTTTGCAGTTACCCTGTCAAAGGGAACATCAGTACCCACAAGCAGCTGTGGCTCACATTCAGTCTCACTGCTGCAGCATTGCTCACTCCCTGAAGCAACTCCCTCCGCAGTCCTGGCTGCAAGTATGCAGTCTGTCTCGGTCTCTCCCAGGCTACCAGACCCACATGCTTGTCTCCTAACCTCACTGCATGTAACTGCATAAATACATAGTACTGCCTCATCCAAATCCTTCCCTCTCAGGACATCTACAGGATGGTAGTTCTCAAGACAACCTACTATTGGCATTTTGTCTTTACCACTTACTGGCTCCCTCAACTTTGTTCCCCCACCTTGCCTCCATGGACATCTGTATGCCACATGGCCCCACTGGTTGCATTCAAAACATTTAACCCTAGCTCTTGGATGTGTACATGGACTAGTGGCTTCCCCTGCTACTGGAGGATTCTGTTGGGGCAGTCTGTGCTGCCCACCATGGGTTCCTTTAGTCCCATGAGCAGCACTGGGGATCTCTTTCCTGTGCAGGGCTGCCCTGCTTGCTAGGTATAGGTCTCCCTTCTTCCCCAACTCCTCTGAAGTAGCACATTGTCTGTCAGCTAACCAGATCCTCATGTCCTTAGGCAAAGTGCTAAGGGCTTGTTC
This sequence comes from Protopterus annectens, assembly GCF_019279795.1. Lineage (NCBI taxonomy): Eukaryota > Metazoa > Chordata > Ceratodontiformes > Protopteridae > Protopterus > Protopterus annectens. Next base: position 151,527,712 of record NC_056736.1, on the reverse strand, counting down.
CCTCACCAAAAGGTCTGCCAGCCCTTCATAAGTGGTGACCTGACATCCACTCACCCAGCAATGAAAATAAGTGCTCAGTTCAACAACATATTCACATGCATTTTCATCTGCCTTGTGTGTATGCTCATGAAACAATTTCCTGTACATTTCAGGTGTTAGCTTAAAACATTCTAATAAACGTCTTTTTACAGCAGTATAATCAAAACAGTCAGTGTCATGCTAAAGAAGTTACAGCTTTACCATGGAGTAAGTGGGTCAGGAACCATACCCAGAGCCCTTGATCAACTTCATACTGTTTACATACCCACTCAAACATGTGAATGAAGCTATCAAAATGATCCCCCTCTTTAAACTGTGGAAGAAATTTACTGACCTTTTGTGCTTCTGGGGTCGAGTTACTTCCTTTCCCATTACCTCCATGACTCTGGCGAAGAGTAAGCTTTACCCTCTCATGCCTTCTCTGCCATTCATTTTCCTCAGCTTGTAGATCCCTCATTTTCTCGGCTGCTTCTAGTTCCATATGCCTGGCCTCCAACTCAAGTCTCTTTAGCTCCAGCTGGATTTTTAAGTCCACTCAAAAAGCTTGAGCTGTCCGTTCTCCGACGGTATTGTATCTCCACTGTCAGTCTAATTGTCCTCCATATTGCTGTTTTCTGATGCAGCTGTAACCAAGGCTGCAATCAGGTCTGCTTTAATCAGGTTTCCATGCACCAGTCCCCTAGCTTGGCAAATCTCCTCCAGCTGGCTCCTTGTCAGCTTTCCATACTCTTCTACTGACATGCTGCCTGCTCATCCTGACTAACACTAAGCTAACAAAAGAAATAAAACAATTGTGATCTGAACTCTGAGTATACACTGCATGGCTGTTTTAGAGTACAAAACACTTTCAGAGATCACTGTACATAAGCTACAGGAATTCACTCTACCCACACCATGACAGGCCAGTTAGTATGTGAAGTAGATCCCACCACTGCCAATCACTTGTGACGACCATGCCCTGGCCCAGCAATCAAGGAGTTTCAATCCTCACCACTAACACCAGGGAGGTTGTTTCCTAGAGGAGAGGAAAGGATAACTAATATACACAGTAAAGTACAATTTCCCTTAAGTACGCACAGAGAACACAGTCAGTCTGGGGCTGGTTGCTCCCTTGCTCACCAGGTCCCCAATAAGACTCCCCACCGGCACAGCTATAGGGTCCAGGTCTCAGCCTAACTGGGCAAGCTAAAACCTCCAGTACGCTCTCAGTCCAACCAGTGCTTCGTGTCCCTGCCAAGTAGCTGACACAACACACACACCCTTTGAGATAAGTATTTATACAACTTCACAGACACTCGTGGGAAAGGCTGACACAGATTCTTCAACTGTGCCCCTTTACCCAGACTATACAGTAGTAATTACTGCCACCACCCAGTTAATAATATCAACTACTAAAAGGCCCTTAAAAGGGTGTCCAATTATTACTGTACAATATTAATATCCAATGGTAGTATGACTAACAGTCAAGGCTTACTTTAGAGTGGCCTATTACAATAACCTCTATAAATATGCAATGTCCTCTAGAGCTTATCTCTACACAAATCAGCCACAAGTAGAAGGTTTTAAAAATATTCAAAAATAAATAATTAAAACACAAGACAAAACTACTACACCACAGAGACATCTAAGAGTTCAGAGATCACACAGAAACTTAAAATAATACAGTAGGACAGGTCTGATTTCAAAGAAAAATAACTAATTAATCTTTACTAGCTTTAACTATTCCTACAATACATCACAGTGCTAAAACTTACATGTGAGCACAAGGCAGAGTGCTGGTAAGTTGGATATCCAAGATCAAAATACTTTCAGTCTCTTGTGAGAAATAGTATGTAAACATTACTAACAAACATGTCTCTAAGGCCATCCCAAATTACATTATTTTTGACACTTAGGTTTTCCCAGTATTCATATTGCATCATCTTAACACCTGGTCTGAGTTCTCAGGCCACAAACTGCAATATTTAGTAATCTAACACCTGCACAGAAGCTTACAACAATAGAAGACATTTCACATGTATATACTAGCAGAAACCAGAGCAATAAAACAAATTCCACATCTAAATTCTGGTCATAAACTTTAGCCTTAAAACAATTGCATGAAATCTTCATCTAGCCGCCCTGGAGCCAAATTCTAACATGAAAGAGATTCATAAGATCTTTCCAACTTAAGAAGACACATTTGAAATACTTGGCTTGGTTTTCCTTACAGCAGATGGCAATGTTGCAACAATCTTGACATTCACATTTTACAGTATTTTCTTACATTTAAAAACACAAGCCTGTAGTTTACATTTATTTACAAATGCCAGATTTATATATCAAATTCTATTTGACTAGGCTGGCAGCCTTTGCCCATCTCTCCCCAATAGTCACAGGGAGTAAGTTGCATTCCAATAAAATTTAAGGAAAACAAATGTAAACTTTCTAAACAACTCTCAGTGTCAATATCAGAGGTACTTGACCAAGTGCTACAGGATGATCAAGTAAATGCCATTTTAAAATGCGTTGTGCAGAGGTGTGGCCAAAAGGCTTCAATATATAATGTAAACAATATCTGAAGGAAGTGAGTTAAATATGCAATTAATGATGACTTCCTTAAATTTAGTCAAAAAATCCCATGCAAAGCACTTTCTTTTTTTTCACAGAAAACTTCACCAGATAAAAACCATTAAAAACTGGAAGATTTAGTTTATAATATAATGTTTATATTAATATAAACTAGGTCTTACTGTTTTTAATGGCTTTTATCTGATGAAGTTTTCTCTGAAAAACGAAAGTGCTTTTCTCATACCAATTGAATAAATTACCTTAACAGCAGTTACTCCTGGACTAGCATGATATTTGTTGTTTTTCTCATTTTAGCTAGGGTTAACTTGTGGGCTTAATTTATCGGGCATTAAAACTGCGACAGAGACAAATATGTGAAAGTGACACAGACAGAAGTGTTGGGGAGATGATCTAGTCATTTTTCAAAAAAATACCTGCAGACTCTGACAGTCAATAAAATGGAAACAAAATAAAAAAAAAGAATGTGTGTGGCATGGTAGAAGTGAAACTTCTGTAAATCATTTGGGATTGGGGTCATTAAGTAATGACAGAAATTGGAGTTTCAGAAAATACACGGTAATGGAAATCTTATTCTAGCAACATTCTAAGTTTATAAGATCAGTATTTAAAATCTGTTCCTATTATTTGTGGCTCTGTCCAGATTTGTTGTGTGAGAGGTACAGCTGAGAGGTTCTCAAACCTCTTAATTGATGCTGCTGGTGCCAATGATCGCTCTTACTCTTCACTGTCTCTCTCTCTCACACACACACACACACACACACACACACACACACACACACACACACACACACACACACACACACACACACACTCTCTTCTGCTTTCATGCATGCATTCACTCACACATACAGACTGAAACACAAACACACATAGACACCTGTTCAGTTTCATTTATTTTTATTTTATAGTCACTAAACAGTAAAAGTGCTGTTAGTGAGTGTAAAATAACAGCTCAGTCAGTCTTAGTTTTCACTTTCTCATTCACACATGCACAGTCTCTTCTGCTTTCACATATGCATACATTCTGCTTTCATGCATGCATTCACTCTCAAATACAGACAGAAACATGCAGACACATATGCACACACTTTTTTCTATTTCATTTATTTTTATTTTATACTCACTAAACAGCAAAAGCTCTGCTTAGCGAGTGTAAAATAACAGCTCATTCAATCCCACTATTTACTCTGTCACATACATACATGCATAGTCTCTTCTGCTTTCACACAGATATACACTCTCCTTTCACGCATGCATTCCCTCACACACACACACACACACACACACACACACACACACACACACACAGAAAATTAGATACACTCATACACATACATACAAACATTCAATTTTTCTTTTCACTCCGTGCCTAAAGTAGTTTCACGTAGCCCTGTACCAAATGATCCATGGTCTGGTGGTTGTGGACTGCTGTCTTAGAACATCAGCAAGTTAATATAATGTACTGCAACTGCTAGGAATTAAAAAGTATTAATGCCTTGATATTCCAAATATATTTACTTCTCTAATAATTGAACACAGTTCATTTTCTGTTTATCAGTCTCTCTCTCTGTCTCTGTGCCTCACTCACTTACTCTCTATCTGATCCCTATATGTGGCAACATGAAAATACGCAATTAATGAATTGTGCCTGACCTTTTTTTATCGTCTTGGCAAGGACTTAATTAAACAGTTCAGTAGTCAACAATCAGGAATTTGTCAGGGCTTTAACATTTAATAAGGTCCAAGGATAAAAGAGAACTTTGTGCCAACAAAAAAGTATTTTGAATGTTCATGGGCAAAAGGAACAGTTTATAATAATGGTATATGCAAAGGTCCTGGAGCCATGGCATCAACTCTTAAGCATATTAAAAGCAACCGACATAACAAAATATGTGTAGGTAATGTATTAAAACCAGCAAAATAATCTCATTCAGAACTATAGTTTAGGGTAAATGTGCATGAAATTGATGCACACTGATAGCATAAAATAAGATTCACAGCTTTCTGAAATATCATGAATATGAATCTGTTTATTTTATTTGAGTCATATCTAGGGAATATGGACTTCTGCCATTCCCTGCTATGATAATTTATTTGTTGAGTATTTTAAGGCTACAATTTTGAAACCCATGATCGTGGAACAAATATATTTATACTTTACCTGCTGGAATGGATTCTGATTACTGACCTGCTGTTGCAGAGAAAGACGGTTTTGTCTGGAATCACTGGAAACATGTTTGCTAATTACTGCTTTCAGTCATTTCTCTACAAATGGTACTAATTACACAACCATTAGTAACACTAAACAGAAAGCATAGATACAGGCAGTGGACTTGGTTTTAGACATTTCAGAGAAAATCTGTACAACATAGATTCTAGTGGAGCACAACTCTACATTATTTACTTTTTTTCCTACTGCCACCTCATCAGATCCATAACAATGTCCTATTATTTTTTATTTGATATTGTAGAATGTAATATTTTTTATTGTGATAAATGCTCAAGAAGACTTTTTCTTGTAAAGGTATAGGTTATCAATTGTGTACTGATCTGAAGATTTACATATATAATCTTTCAAATTTAGTAAACAGAACTGTATGAGGATTAATGGATTCAACGGTGGCAAAAAAAAAAAAAAAAAAAGTTACTCAGAATTGTCTAGCATTCAAAGTCCAGATGTACTAAAATGCCGTAAATAAAAAATAATATTAAAATTAGTCATGCTCATGCATTCGGGACAGACATGTAGTGGCATTTATTTGTTCAGCCCCACATGTGCCTTACACAGCTGTTAACCCAGTATTGCAGGCTATTTCATCAGCACCATGTGAGCCTGATACAGTTATGACTTACTGATATAGACTCACCACATCCACATGTTCCTGATAAAGCCATCACTCAGTATAGCAGACTGCTGGTAGGTGACCTGTCACCAGCATCATGTTGCCAGAACCATGCCTGGCATAGATTGTACTCTTAGCATGCTATATGAAGTTGTAAGGTCAGATTTAGTAAAGCTAAATGCTGTTGCTGGGGATCTGTCTTAGATGGGATCTTCATAGTCACTAGAGCCCCAGCTACTCAAATTGCACTGACTCTCACCCAGGGATTCAAATGGCAGTAACCTTGAGTGACCGTCTGCCCAAACAGGTGCTCTAACTTGAACATGAGTTCACATGTGAAGCTGTTGCAAGGATGAGATGCAATCAAGTCCTTGCCATGAAAGAGGTAAGTGGTAAGGGAAATCAGGAGGGGGGCTTTATGTTTAGGGTGGGGAGGGATTTTGTAGCTTAGCAGTGGGGATCTCAAGGTTAGGGAGGGGAGTTTTAGGTTTAGGCAATGATCAGGTGTTAGCAAAAGGTTAGGGTTAGGAATGCAAGGCTGATTATAGGTTTAGGGAGTGATTGAGTGTTAGCAAAAGGTTAGGTTAGGGAGGGGAGGGGGATTTTAGTTTTGGGTAGTAATCAGAGGGGATCAAGGGTTAGGGTTAGGGACAGGAAGGGATTTTCAGATTTAGGGACTGATCGGGAGTTTAAATTTAGGGGATCTATAAGAAGTTTTAGGGATAGGCTAAGGTTTCAGGGAGAGATAGTTAGCGCTTGAGAAGTTTGTGGGAATCAAGTCAGTAGGAGTTTGGGGACTTGACAACATGAGCAAGTGGTGACAGGAAAGTGTGCTCTGAGCCAATGGCATGTAGGCACTTATAGTAGACTCAGCTTAGACTGTGTAGCAGTTGGAACTCCATGTATAGCATGTTCTTCATCAACTGACACATGCTGTATATTATCTGTATGCCTCAACAGATCTTAAATGGCATGCCAATGGACATCACATTGTGGCTGCAGCACTGCCCTTGAGTTTATTGATTTACACGCAATGAGTAGATGCATACAAAACCCGAGGCTGATGAAAGTAGAATTTCTAGCAGACTAGAATTTAATTCACCAATATACATTTTATGCTATATCAACAGAAAGGGTATTGCAAACCACAGTCACAACTCCTTCCAGTTCGATCATGGACAGGCAATGAAAACCACACATCCAATGTCATGTGCACACAGTTGTATCATCACCTGGATTTTGTGTGCCAGAAAGCAACTGTACACATTTGCGTTAGATATAGATGATAACAATCTAGATAGCTGACAGTTTTTATAAGAATACCTTATCTGGTATGGCTTTTGAATAATATAAATACATTGAACAGCATTCAGTGTGTTTCTTCCAGTGTGGCACCAGTCAGGTTTGTAGTCAATAGTTTTAGCTTGGAGAATTGTCTAGACTATGTCAGGGGGATAGCAGTGCTACATGACCTGCACAAATATTTAACATAGTACTCTAAATGCAGGTGTACATGAAAAGCCACAGTTTATATATTCTCCTTTCACTGTTTGAGATGTACTGTTGGTGGCACAAGTTTTTCATCCTTTTCTTCTTCATACCTTCAAATCTTTCAAACTGCCTCCATCCATCTCCTATGTCATGTGCTGCCCAACTTCCAGACCGCGCTGGGTATATATATTGCATCTTAAGCCACAGGTTAAGAACATCAACAGTACCTTTTCCACTGACTACAGGAGAATTGTCTAGACTATGTCAGGGGGATAGCTGAAATATCCAAGTATTTGAAACACCTCTTAAGAATGTCACAGAAATGCCTCAAGTACTGCATGGCTAGCTATGGTTGTGTTGCACTTCTCATCAGTCAAATCTTTGGGGTCATCAGACAAACATCAACAGCCAAAGTTTTAATGGGTATGTAGTATTACTTAGGAAAGAACTAGTGCATTCCCCACTCAAATAGTCTACAGCATTTCCTTTACTATATGATAGTGTTTCTTTACTCTTAATTGTGTGCTACAAAGCATAACATACAAATCTACCTGCAACACAGCATTGTGGCAATTGTCCTTGCATGTATGCCTAAACAATGTCACTTGCTTTCCACATCCAGAGGTCCTTCAGATTCATTTATTGTTTAAGCTGAGGGTATGTACATCTACGCTGCCGACTGTGTGGCAGTAGAGAGGGTGAGAGAGAGATGTCATTCTGATTCATCTATGTTTCCCTTCATTGCCTGTTGAAGCATCTTTAGCTAAATGTGTTTAGTGCACAAAGCTATGTGGGAAGATATATCTCTGGTAGAATATATACATACCTGCATTCATGTTTGCTTATTATTCTGGGAGGGTATCAGGGAACATGGTGTATTCATTCTTTCTATATGGGTTAAAGGCAATGACTGTATCAACTACCAATGATGCAGAAAACTGGGATATGTGTAGTGTATCGCCTGTGGGCAACTGAAATGTATTGCTTCTAGGCTGATAATGCAGAACTATCACTTGTGACCAATAAGGTGAGCTAGACTACTGTGCAGGTTGGTGTGTGGTCAGTACAGCATGCCACAGATGATGTATGACATTGCTCTATCCAAATATGCTACAGATAATGTGCATGCTTACTCCAGGGTAAGCCAGTGATGACATACAGTATTGCTCTAACCAGAGTATGTTGCAGACAATGTTCAGCATTATTCTGTACATAGTACTCCATAGATAATGTACACCATTGCTCTAAAAAAGTATGCCACAAATAATGTACACCACTGCTCTAACATAGCATGCCACAGATAATTTACACCACTGCTCTAACAAAGCATACTTCAGATAATGTACTTCACTGCTGTTAAAAAAATGCCACAGATAATGTACACCATTGCTCTAACAAAGCATGCCACATATAATGTCACCATTGCTCTAACAAAGCATGCCACAGATAATGTACACCACTACTCTAAGAAAGCATGCCACAGATAATGTACATCATTGCTCTAACAAATAATGCCACAGATAATGTACACCATTGCTCTAACAAAGCATGCCAGAGATAACGTAGACCATTGCTCTTTCCAGAGCATGCTACAGATGACATACAAAATTGATCTGTCAAGACCATGAGGCAAATAATGTTTAGTGCTGTTCTGCCCACCCTGTACAACTCTGGGCATTCTTGATCATTCAGCATAGTAGAGTTTTTTTTTCTTATATAGAATTGATGGCATCACTGCAGCTAGGTTATTGTGCAACATCTCTACCTACCACATGTTTCTGCATAGCACACTCATAGTATCATCATTGGAATAGGTCCACTCAGTTGTGTTTTATTCAACAAAGCACAACAATCAAATTTTAGAATAACTTATTCAAACAATCTTATTGTTGACACATTTCGTTTGATAATAACTTCATTTACCTTTTCTGATTAACTTGATGTGTTTTCTGTTGTGCTACATTAGAGAAAATCAATATAAACCAGCATAAAACTGTTCAGATTTTTTTATGAATCTCAGCTTTTGTATAATTGCTGCTCTGATTTCTGTACTGCAGCCTTGATTTGCAAATACTCACAGAGTTCTTGTATTTTTTTATTAATTCAACTCTGTATCATTGTTTATTGGCACATATACACATTATTTATAAATTCTTTTTTAATGCAACTAACCATCATTGATAGATTGGTCAGTTATTTTGGAAAGTAGATATATAATTAAACAATTTGAGTTACAGAATTTAGGGCAAGATTCATAGGAATGGTAAGCCATCAGTGTATGTGGTAAGCCTGTACTCCTGAAAGACAAATAGTAGCTTTCATACACAATGTACATGAACCACCTGGGTTGGTATAATGGAAGGATATGAAAGTACTCTGTAATGTGGCTCAGTTTACACTGTACATGTAAAAAGGTCTGTGGCTCATGCAGAACACAGCCTGGGATGTTGTCTGGTCCCATGGATGCTGCATTCCTGGCTTTGGAGAGTGTGGTTTTTCCTGTGCAGCTGTGATTTCAGGGACTTTGCATTCTTCCGGTATTGAGATGGGCCCTTTGGCAGGGGGGGGGGTAAAGTTAACACTGAACCTATCTGCCAGAAAGTTGGCAATATCAGTTGGTCTGTATATTTAGTGCCATTGTGCTGTAACTCAGAGCAGATCTGAGTGTTGCCATTGAGATTCTTGACATAACTCTAGTATGCCTTGTAGTTGTCATTAAAATCTGTGGCAATTTTGTTTTTGTAACTAGCTTTGGAGGATTTTATGAGGGATCTCAGCTTCTTACTGAGGCAGACAAGGGAGTTTTTCCAATCAAGGGATTTTACTCTTTTACGGAACAGCTTCTTCCTTCTGTCGTAGAGTTTGTTTATGGCAGGGGACCACAAAATTGGTTTCCTTTTTTCTGAGGAGAGCATCTTGGTTCTATTTGGGATGGCACAATCCATGCACTCGTTTATGTGTTCATACTGGATAGGTGTTTATTTATTGAAGTACTAAAACTGTTTTCCTCTTAACTAAGGAAAGTTGAGTGCTGTAGCAATTTATAGACTATCTAGTGCTTACAACGAGTTTTAAGCAAGTGGTGAGCTCAACGAATCAGGTTTGAGTGCTAAAACTGAAAAACTGGCTAGTGCTAAAGGAAAATTTGAAGAGCAGACTTTCTGGTGTCTGTAATAGTTTAACCCTAGCTAAGCAGTGCTGAGCGATGCACAAACTTGCGCAAACAGGTTTTTAAGGCAGAAAGTTGAAAGAGAACGCAGCCTCAAATGACCAATAACACAGCAAGGTCTGGTCAACTCAGAAACACATAATAAAGTCCAGAAACCAGCAAATCTGGGATCTGGACTATTCCAGTATAGAAAAAGGTGGGGAACAAGCAAACAGAAAGTAATTTTTTTAAAGGTTAAATAAAGCAAAAAAGCAATTAAACAGTAAATAAACACAGAAAAGGCTACCACACTTGAGTGTGTAACCTAAAACAGTAAATGCAGTTTAAACTTTAAATTTAAGCAGAAACAAAGTACACAAACAGTAAAACAAAGCAGAAACAAAATGCGCAAACAGTAAAATGAATTAACCCGTGAAAATGCAGTAGTAATCTGAGCAGAACTACTTTAAAATGGCTTTTAGAAGTGCAGTTAGCAAGATAGTTAAGAGAAAACCAAAAGTGTACTTATATTCAGTAAAAAGTCTCTCTTTCTAATTTCTGGTGCTGTAGTAGTCTGTAGGATGCCCAAACAGGATCTGCTGAACTAAAACAAGCACAAACCCATGCAAACAAGTGTTTTTAATGCAGAAAGTTGAAATGGATAAAAATCAGCCCTGAATGGCCAATAAGGTACAATTTCAGATCTGGAAACTACTCGTCTAGCAACAGATAGAATGCTCAATGCTTACCAATCTCAATGATAAGCAGAAAGACTTCCCTAAACACAAAATAAAGTCCTGAAACCATCATATCTGTGATCCAGACTATTCTAGTATAGAAAATGGCAGGAAATGAGCAAACAGAAAGTATTTTTGTTTGTTTTTTTTTTTTAAGGTTAAATAAAGCAAAAAATGCAATTAAACAGTAAATAAGCACAGAAAAGGCTATAGCGCTTGACTGTGTAGCCTACAAAAGTAAATGCAGTTTAAACTTTAAATTTAAGCAGAGACAAAGTGCACAAACAGTAAAACGAAGCAGAAACAAAGTGCAAAAACAGTAAAACTAATTAAACACTGAAATACAGTAGTATGAGCAAAAATACTTTAGCTCATTTACTCCGGAGCAGCTCGGAAAAAGCTGACTGCTGAATTCCACCGTAGGAACAACAGTGTAGCCTGAGCTCATTTTCATAAAATCCATTTGTAATACCCTACAGAAAACAAATGTTCATAACTCTTTAACTATAAGAGCTAGACTAAAAATGTAAATGCAAAAGTTTTTCAGAAGACACTAACCTTTCAAACAGTGCAAATGTTGATAGTGCTTATCAAAGTTATTATTAAATATTTGGCAAGGAATGCTGATATTGTGTATATTTTTTATCTTTTTGGAATAGCAAAGTATAATATATTTGTCAATGTGCCATGTAGACTCATACAATTTGTATTTATTTTGTTTGTATGCATATTGCTTTAAAATTATCCCTTAAGCATTACTGTGTGATGCTCCTTTACAGAGATATTCACAGAAATATGATTAATATAATATTTCTTATAACTGATAAATAAACAAAGCATAATATCTCATCACCTGTAAGAGACAGAGGTGACATATCAGTGTAGAAGGTGTCTCTCTCAATGTCATCTTCAAAATGATACATCATTTGTGTCATCACCATGCTCCCTTGCAAAGATATGGGCATAATAATGAAAAGTATTGGAAATGTATAATTTTCATAATCCTACAAGACTAAACAAACTGTGATATTTGTACATGTGTACAGTGCACAGAAGCAGTTCTTTTACCATGTTGTAAGGAGTAACACTGTCTTCAAAATGAGGTATTACTTGTCACACTGACATGCTCACTTACAAAGTTATTTACCAAAATATGAAAAAAAATAATAATTTCCATAACCTAAGTCCAAAACAAACTTTGATATCTGTACATGTGTACAACATACAGGCACAGTTATTTTACCATGTTGCAGTTATCAATACTGTCCTCAAAATGAGGTATTACTTAGCACATTCAGATGCTCCCTTGCAAAGTTATTTACCAAAATATGAAAAAAATCATAATTTCCATAACCTGAGTCCTACAAAAACTGATATCTGTACATGTGTACAGCATTCACACCCAGTTGTTTTACCATGTAGATGCATATGATTGTAAATATACACATTCTTGGTGTAGCCAACATACTGCTGAATGGGTACATTTAAAGATAAAAAGCAAGGTAAGGACAGCCACTCCACTAATGAACCCAGGACAGGCATGGGACTTCATTGGCAGGCAAGCCCATCTGATCTGCCCGATAGCTGTGCTGGCTACCCACTCAGACAGCTGATACCACTACAGTCTCATGACCTCCTTCAGTTTCAGCAGTCTGCCTTACCTATGCCTTTTCTCTTTACATTTGTCCATTCAGCAATGGACCTAAGGGATCAAGTTCTGTATTACTAAGCCCTTCCTTTCATCTAAACTCTACACATGCCTAATAAAAGCAGAATAAAAAAGAAGTATTGCAGGATGGTTACTGACATATTAGATTGTATGTGGTAGCACTCTCCTGAAACAGTTCTTTCTCAGCATCTTCACCAGCTCCTTACCACAGTTATTTTCCAAACTCAGAAAAATATATTTTACACAACACATTTCATAATAGAGTTTTACTTATCACACTGGTCCTACTTGGTCATGAGTGTTTTCCATTTTTCTCACAAGCTGCATGTTACCAATCCTGCATAACTCTCCTCATGCCATTGTGGAGGTCAGTCAAAAACAATGCAATGCCCTCCTCGGTTAGGTGAACGCCATCCCTTCTGAACAGGTGAACATCTTTGGTGATGTTGTCATGGTAGATTGTAGATCCACTGACCCTGTGCATCAAGCCATGCATGAACCCATTCTGTAAATGTCTGGCCTTGTGTGCTGCCTATTGATTGTTTGCTGTTTTCCATATCTGTCAAGGAATTATGTCAGACCACACAAAATGACAACGTGGCCACCACGACTGCAGGTGTTCAAAAATTGCTCTGATTTGAAACCGTAGCCTTCCGAGTGGTTGATTGATGACATCATTCCTTCCAATGAGGAGCACAAGAATGTCAGGCTCAGGGTAGATGGAACACTTCTCTTCCAACAACTGCGGTACTCTGCTCCAATGCATACCTCTTCTTGCAATCCAGTATACCTTCACAATGGATGTGGGGAAGTTCAAGTTGTACTGGTTTTCAGTTACGAAGGCATGGCTAGCAGCCCAGTGAATGAACTGGCCACATACCCACACTTTCTCTTGTCGTTCTCCTGCTCATGAAGCCATGTCAGTGACAGAAAGTGGATGAACCTGCACAGGAAATAAAATGCAAACAGATTACTACTAATGTATGACAGCTGTATTGGAAGACTGCACACACACATATATATATATATATATATATATATATATATATATATATATATATATATATATATCATATGGGGTAGGGTTGCAAGACAGAAGACTGTTATTACAAAGAAAAACATCCAGGCCCAGCTAAAATTTGCAAAACAATACATCAAGTCTCCCAAAAGCATATGGGAAAGTGTGTTATGGTCTGATGAGACCAAGGTTGAACTCTTTGGGCACAACACAGACATCATGGCCATTAGCAGTACATAACACATCGCACCTCACCGTAATCATCATAAGCATAATTTTTACATGCTGAGGTTTTAATGATTAACTTGCCAAAACCTCAAAGACCTCCACAATGTAACACATGCAGAAAGTACCCTCAGCAACACTATCCGCTTGTTATACCTACTACCTCATATAAAGCAAGAAGTTCCAGAGTCATGCATGCTGATCCTGTAAGGCAGCTACTAAACCAAACATTTTAGTTATAGGTGACTCTATTGTAAGGCCACAGATGTACTTCTTACCAGGCTGAGCAAGGAAAGTATTATGAATAGTGTCCTGTCTAGTGCCAGCATCCATCAGAAAAGACATACACAATCAAGTACTTGAGCAACAAGTACAAATATGACTCTGTCATAGTACAAGTGGGTGTCAGTGACTTGAGCTGTACCTCCTTGGATATGTCCTACATGTACTACCTTAAAGCAGTATCACTGTATTCAGTTCCTTACAGACTGCTGAGACCTATGTCTAGCATGCAAGGTATCCTCTGATCTCAACCTGATAAGACTTACTAGACATCCCCAAGTCATATCTTATCAGAAATACTCAGCCTAGCGACTTAAACCTCTTCTGCAATATTAAAAGAATAATTTGAAGGGACAAGTATATCTCAGAGGATACCACTGCTTTAAAATAGACTCCACTTCCACCTAAAATAAAGCTCATTTTTTACCATATTGAAGCATAACTTGAATCAATGGATGAGAAACAGGAAATATATCCACCCCCCCCACATATTACTAATGGACAAAGGCAGCTCCCTAATGCCTTATCCCAATGCATGAGTCTCCTTCAAATATATATATATATATAGAGGTAGCTCCTAAATGCTTATACCAACATATGGGACCCCACCAAATATCTATGTTTTGAAATAAATATAGATCTTGAAAAAGGTTAAATGAATCATATGTGAAAATTAGCTAGACATAAAATGGCCCACAAGGGTATTTAGCCTAGTACTAACCTATGAACCAAAGCTGTAAGCAAGACCACAAAGATGCCATTTATAACAGTTGCTGACAATTTATAATGGTGCTCCAGTCTGATGTGACGGGTGCCTATGTGGTTAACTTTCAGGGGCGTGTTTACATCTAATCCTTATATCATTATTATAATATAACTGTTAAGTATTTGAAATACAAGTAGTTCTCATTATCTGGTGGTCTCTGCAAATACTGAGAAATAATACTGTATATTGTGGCATTACTTCTACTGTAGAGAGATGTAGGGTAACATCAAAGTAAATAGTGGTGATCTTATTTGTGTAACTTTCTGCTTAGTTTGAAAATCAGTTATTATCTTCTAGATCTAACGCTATGAGATCCACTATTGAACTGGACTCTCCAATCTCTGACCTGGTCATTAAGGAGATAAATGGACCATATACTTTGTGTGTGGGGCGTAACATTCATCTCCACTGCTGTATTGTTGAATTCAAAGGGGGATATTCCAGGGTGACTCTCTTCCCACCAATGCTATTCTGCCTTGCCCTTAACCAATTAACCTGTCTACTTAACCACTTAGGCCATGGCTACAATTTGGCTCCTAGAAAACAACAAAGTCTAAAGACTTTCATCTTCTCTT
Organism: Protopterus annectens; assembly: GCF_019279795.1. Lineage (NCBI taxonomy): Eukaryota > Metazoa > Chordata > Ceratodontiformes > Protopteridae > Protopterus > Protopterus annectens. Next base: position 151,512,348 of record NC_056736.1, on the reverse strand, counting down.
TCTTGATGATTTAAAACTGTATAGCTTATCAGATGGGGAACTGAAAGCACAAATATAAGTTGTCACAACATTTTTCAGATGATATAAGAATGTCATTTGGTATTGGTAAATGTGCAAATGCAACATTTAAAGCAGGAAAACTGTAGCACCAGGAAAACATCAGTTTGGGACAAGAATGTGACATAAAAGAACTTGAGCAAGAGGGAGTGTATAAATATTTGGGAAATGATAAAGGATCAACAATAAAGCATGAATGAATGTGAATAAACCTTAGTAAGAAATACTTTAGAAGACTTAAATTAGTCCTGAAAACAGCATTGACATCTGGGAACAAAATCCAAGCAATAAACCAATTTTCTCTGCCTGTTCTAACTTACAGTTTTGGAGTGATTGACAGGCCCCAAAACTTGTTGGATAGATTAGATAGGAAAACAAGATGGATGCTTCATCTCACAAAATGATTTATAAAAATCAGTGCATACCGAGATTATATATTTCCTGTTCTGAAGTAGGGATGGGCCTTCTTGAAACTGATTACATGTATAAATCTGACAATTGTGGGACTCCACACATATCTGCTGACCTCACAAGACCCAAACTTAATGAAAGCTTTGAAACATGAGGAGAATAAATCTAAGCTGAATTCTCTGCTTAATCTAGCAGAAGCATATCGGTGTCAAGCAGGAATAGAAATCAAACCAGAAGTAGATAAAAATCAGGCAGCAACTGAATGTGCTAAAAAACAATACAAATAATATAAGGAAAAGGACCAGATGAGAAGGCAAGAAATGTAGAAAATGCATATATGTAATTGCAAGTATAGAAAACTTCTGGAAGAACCTCATGTTGATCAGGAATGAACGCAGAAATAGTTAAGGAGAAGCTAATTCAAACCAAGAGATGAAAGATTAATATTGGCGGCCCAAGATAGTGTGCTGCATACATGTTGGTTTACAAAGTTCATTGAACATGTGGGAGAAACAGACAGATGTAGGTTTTGTAAAACCCAATTGGAAACAGTCACATACCTCTTTGCTGGTTGTAACATACTAATGGCAGAAGGACTGTATACTGAAAGGCTTGTTGCACTGGAGATTGTGCAAACAGTATGGTACTGAAGTGGCTGAAAAACAATGGAAACATGAGCCATAAAGCATAATAGAAAATGATGAAGTTTATATCACATGGAATCATTCATTACCAACAGATGCTGGAAAACCGGATATAGTGGTCCATAAAAAGAAGACAAAAGTAGCATTGATCACTGAAATTGCCACACTCAGTGATTACAGTGTCTTGCATACAGAGAGACACAAAGTCATAAAATATCAGGATTTGTAGGCAGAAACAAGAGCAATGTGGAAGAAAGATACCCAAACAGTCCCAATAGTAGTAGGAGCAATTGGTCTTATCCAAATACAATTGTAGATTATTTTTTATATGTTGCCTATGCAGGTAACTCCATATGAATTGCAGAAGGAGTCATTACTGGGCACATTGTGGAAGCACTTCTGGCTGACATCAAAGATCAAAACAATACTAATTTCAGGAACTTTAATCATACTTTGACTTAGCAATGGGGTCCATTCCCATCATGGTATTAGAAACCCAAAAGATGTTGAGAAATTAAAAATTGGTAGTTAAGTTGGTCTTACCACTACAGTGCTTTTGCAAAATTAGGTTTTGTAATAATGTCTCTTTCAACATGAGGAAAAATAAATGAGCTCCATCTATATAATATATTTGCAAACACAAATTTAGTGTAGCTCCTTATGTCAAAGGGAGGCAACAGCATCATTATTTTTTCTGACTGAGAAAGCTAGCAAAATATATTTTCTCAAAGCATTTGCAAGAGGACTATCAAATGTCCATTCAAGTGGAAAGAGGGAGCAATGTCTCAGTTTAGAACTGATGGAAAACATTCGAAAGAGAGTAGATCCAGTCAACGGGACTTCAGCTTATCAATAGTTTAGTGGATTTAATTTCTGTTTCTTTAAACAAAAGGGCTAGCTACATTAAGCTTGTCCATTTATAATTTACAAAATGATATGAAGTCCATGGGTAGTATGGCACTGGATTGGCACTGATGGGGATTTGAATCCCACCAATGCCAATCAAATGTGAAGGATACATGGCACATGACACCAAATGTGGAGGTGACGTGTAACTGCTGCCCCAAGGAATGAACAAATGGCAAGAAAGTGTACATAAATCTGTTTTAGTACTAATTTTCAAAGTACAACCTTGCTGCAGGAGCATAAAGGGAGTATGCACTGCTGTGCTGGATATCATATTCCAACTTCTATATCCAGAATTACAGAGCTGAGTCTTTCACCTCTCTCTCTGTGAACCAGTGCCCCCCCCCCCCAACACACACACACACACACACACACACACACACACACACACACACACACACACACACACACAAAAAATCCCAGGAAAGGCAAGCAGAAATCTTCAGTTCCCAATGGCTTTCTTCCTGGTAAGGTATTACTGCCACCACTCTGAATTTTAGGGCCAGAAACCTTCACTCACCAACTGGTTCAAAATCAAGCCAAATACGAAATACATCTATTGATATTTATTTCACTGGTAATTGTCCTATCAGTGTAATGTAAGACAAGTATCATACAATTTACTATCCAACAGTGTAAATAATGGTTACCCCTTTCTCAGATAATCAACAATAGATAAATATGTTTATAGTAAATACATATCAGGTTCAAGAGCTTAAAGATTAATACATCGGCTTAAAGAGAAAGCAGTGCATATACAAAGTAAAATATACATAGGCTGACAAACACAAGAAGAATTTAAAAAAAGGCAATAAACGTAGGTAGTATGCATACAGGAAAACCTAAGCTCTTATATGGTGTTTAGCCTTAGCTAATCTTGGATATTTGGGTGGAGATGGGATATCTAAGCTCCCAGGCTTGATTACTACAAGCATACTGATCCTAAATAAATAAATAGTTAATATTCCTAGATGGTTTCACACAGACAAGAAAAGATAGCATCACCATGTCATAACAGTTATATAGCATGTCTTCCCAAGCCCCAAGTGTTTATGTTTAGGATATGATCTTCCTGTTGCTGGAGAAACACATAGTAAAACCATTTACTTACTCATTGTAACAACCAACAGAGTTTGTCAAAACACATCAACACCTGCTTCCAGTTTTATCTTAAATAAGTCTTTGTGGCCATTGCATTCCACTAATTTTTATGCTTGTTATCACATTTCACAGTCCTTCTCTGTATTCTGACATTCAAAAAAAAAAAAAAAACAAAATTCCAGTTTCCTACTTTGTGGTCACGAACTGCAGATTAGTAGCAGGGAAAAAAGGAAAAAATGCATACGGTTTCATTTAGCCAGGCATTATCACAACTGCTTTTCTTTTATCCTGACATTACTGTGGTTTCACATTCCCCCCTTAAAATGAATACCACCTACACTGTCAATTTTTTTCTTCATTTGGCTACACTTCCAAAGCCTTGTAACAGCAGTAAAGGCAAAAATAAACTACTGACATCCACGAACAGTGCACCGCCATTTTCCCACACTTGGAAGAAGCTGTTAAACTTGTAACCTCTGTCCTTTCACTCGTGTGATGTCACTTGTACTCTCAGTTGGAACAGGAGGGGGAAAAGACAGTTTGTTTAATTAAAAAAATAAATAAATAAACAGCAGTGATACTAGTATACCGTACTGGTGCATGCTGGCCCCCCAAAAAAGCCCTGCCATTTGGAAATAAGAAATAACTTAACAAATAACTTGGAAATAAGCTAGTCTGCATAAAAAAGTAAAGGCGCACTTCTCCAGTAACAATAAAAGCTTTCCTCTTGTTGGTAGTGGAACCACAATGATTATAACAAAGTCCACCAGATCAGTATACAGTGTACGAACCCCGATTTATTAATAAAAACAATAAAAATATAAAAGATTAAGTGCTTTCATCTCCTCAGTGGAGACTTCATCAGAATCTGTTATAACATGAAAATCCTCTGCTTATATAACTCATACTAGTTTGTTAATTAGTAAATTAATTAATTGATTCTAAATTCCTATAGGCTGGCCATTGAATGTTACAAATGAATGTTAATACAGTTCATAGACAGATCACCAAAATACTTAAAAAGAAACAAAAAAATACACCGTAAATACTTAGTATAAACTTAAACACATTTGGAAGTAAATCAATATCTATCCAATGTATATAAAACATCACAAAAAATCACAAAAAATCAAATAAATATTAATTAAAATGTGTAGATGACCCAAAGAGGCATCATTAGAGTATCACTGTTGGAGTCTGATGGTTATACATCATTTATGAATTTTTTTAAAAAATGTATATATTTTTGTAAAAACATGTATATATTTATTTATTTTTTAAAAAATGTATATATTAATTTTTGGTATGCAGTACAAATTGAAATCAATTTTAGGTACAAAATTATAACATACACTGATTCTTCTAATACTTTGCTTGACAGTAGAGTATTTGATTTTAATATTCTTTTTTATACATTTTATACATTTTAAACATTCATTTGTAACATTCAATGGCCAGTTATTGGAATTTAGGATCAAGTAATTAATTAATTTACTAATTAACGAACTAGTATGAGTTATATAAGCAGAGGATTTTCATGTTATAACAGATTCTGATGAAGTCTCCACTGAGGAGATGAAAGTGCTTAATCTTTTGTATTTTTATTGTTTTTATTAATAAATCGGGGTTCGTACACTGTATACTGATCTGGTGGACTTTGTTATAATCATTGTGGTTCCACTACCAACAAGAGGAAAGCCTTTATTGTTACTGGAGAAATGCGCCTTTACTTTTTTGTGGTTCAAGACAGTGTGTATTTCAGGTTACTAGTCTGCATAAAGCCGAAGGCAACACAAAATTGTGAAAGTGCCTATGGCTGGACTGGCATCGAATAGCTTACCTGAAAAAATAGAAGCTGTTTACTTGCAGGCTAAGAAGAAGGAATAAAGGACCTCCTCATTGTTGTTGTTGTTGTTGTGTCTTTCGGCTTTTACCCGGTTAGGGGTTGCCACAGCAGAACTCCGGTCCACTAATGATTGGCAGTAGATTTTTACATGCCGAGTTGCCAGCCCTGACGCACAACCTTCAATGAAGGTACGCCCATTCACGCATGTCTCCACACAGAAGACACTCTAGCTGAGAATCGAACAGGACAACGTCTTTACTGTGAGGTGACAACGCTACCACAGCACCACCACCGCAGTCAAAGAACCTCCTCGTACGATCCTATAAATTGGTGTGGCTCTGTAACAGCAATCAGTGCAGAAATAAAATAGAGGGATCCAGTAGCAGGTAAATCTCCAAATATCAGCAAAAAGAAAGGAAATACCTGCTGCTGGACCCTCTATTTATCTGGGGGAAAAAAAAGGAAATTAGGTTGGGGTGGAGGTGTTACACAAGTGGTGGCTTGGATTGCATGAATCTGATTGGCTGCCACCACTTGCTTTATTAACAACTTGAAATGCGTATTTTCAATTAAAAGTGTAATGTGACCAGCATGTAAAAAGATGCTGAATCTTAACTTTAAAAAGTAAATTACAAGTTCAGTTACGATTTCAGCATGTTTTACATGAAGGTCAACTTCTAATCTGCACTGCAGTTTATCGTGCCTGTTGAAGGCACAAGGGGGTACCAGCTTCCAATTCCTATCTTCTCATAGTGTGCTCAGATGTAAGCACAGAGGTGCTACGAAACAGTGGTCAGGGTAATGAGTTAAAACAGCTTTTAGAAGTGCAATTAGCAAGATAGTCAAGAAAAAGCCAAAAAGGTACTTATAATCAACAAAAGGTCTCTCTTTCTCATTTCTGGTGCTGTAGTAGTCTGCAGGATGCCCAAATAGGATCCACTGAGCTAAAACAAGCGCAAACCCATGCACGCATGTGTTTTTTAAGGCAGAAAGTTGAAAGGGATGGAAAGCAGACATAAATGGCCAACAAGGTACAATTTCAGAGTTGGAAACTACTCACCTATTGACAGATTGGCTGCACAATATTTATCACTCTCACTGATAAGCAGAAAGACTTCCCTCTACCACAGCAAGGTCTGGACAACTGGACAACTCAGAAACACAAATAAAGTCCTGAAACCAGCAAATCTGGGATCCAGACTATTCTAGTATAGAAAAAGGCAGGAAATGAGCAAACAGAAAGTAATTTGTTTTTGTTTATTTGTTTTTTAAGGTTAAATAAAGTAAAAAAATGCAATTAAACAGTAAATAAGCACAGAAAAGGCTATAGCTCTTGAGTGTGTAGCCTACAACAGTAAATGCAGTTTAAACTTTAAATTTAAGCAGAAACAAAGTGCACAAACAGTAAAACAAAGCAGAAAGAAAGTGCACAAACAGTAAAAAGATTTAAACAATGAAAATACAGAAGTAATCTGAGCAGAACTACTTTAAAATGGCTTTTAGAAGTGCGGTTAGCAAGGTAGTGAAGAGAAAGCCAAAAGGATACTTATATTCAGCAAAAAGTCTCTCTTTCTCATGTCTGGTACTGTAGTAGTCTGCAGGACACCCAAACAGGATCCGCTGAGCTAAAAGAAGCACAAACCTGCATTTTAAGGCAGAAAGTTGAAAGGGGTAGAAAGCAGCCCCAAACATCCAATAAGGTACAATTTCAGAGCTTGAAACCACTCCTCTAGCAACAGATAGGATGCTCAATGCTTAGCACTCTCACTAATAAGCAGAAAGACTTCCCTCTACCAAAGCAAGGTCTGGACAACTCATAAACACAAAATAAAGTCTTAAAACCAGCAAATCTGGGCTCCGGACTATTCTAGTATAGATAAAGGTGGGAAATGAGCAAACAGAAAGTAATTTTTTTTGGTTTATTTGTTTTTTAAGGTTAAATAAAGCAAAAAAAAATGTAATTAAACAGTAAATAAACACAGAAAAGGCTATCACACTTGAGTTGTGTAGCCTACAAGAGTAAATGAGGTTTAAACTTTAAATTTAAGCAGAAACAAAGTGCACAAAGAGTAAAATGATTTAAACAGTGAAAATACAGTAGTAATATGAGCAGAACTACTTGAAAACTACTTTTAGGAGTGTGCTTAGCAAGATAGTCAAGAGAAAACCAAAAAGGTACGTATAATCATCAAAAAGTCTCTCTCTCTTGTTTCTGGCGCTGTAGTAGTCTGCAGGATGCCCAAACAGGATGTGCTGAGCTAAAACAAGCGCAGACCTGTGCAAACATGAGTTTTAAGGCAGAAAGTTGAAAGGGATCGAAAGCAGCCCCAAACGGCCAATAAGGTACAATTTCAGAGCTGGAAACCACTCCTCCAGTGACAGATAGGCTGCTCAGTACTTACCACTGTCACAGATAAGCACAAAGACTTCCGTCTACCACAGCAAGGTCTGGACAAGTCAGAAACACAAAATAAAGTCCTAAAATCAGCAAATATGGGCTCTGAAATATTCTAGTACAGACAAATGCAGTAAATGAGCAAACAGAATGTAATTTTATTTTTTTTTTAAGATTAAATTAAGCAAAAGAATGCAATTAAGCAGTAAATACACACAGAAAAGATGATCACACTTGCGTGTGTAGCCTACAACAGTAAATATAGTTTAAACTTGAAATTTAAGCAGAAACAAGGTACACAACTAGTAAAATGAAGCAAAAATAAAGTGGACAAAAAGTAAAATGATTTAAACCGTGAAAATACAATAGTAATGTGAGCAAAACATGGGTTTTTAATGCAGAATGTTGAAAGGTATAGAAAGCAGTCCCAAACGGCCAATAAGGTATGATATCAGAGCTGGAAACCACTCCTCTAGCAGGAGAAAAGCTGCTCCATGCTTACCACTCTCGCTAATAAGCAGGATGACTTCCCTTTACCACAGCAAGATCTGGACAACTCAGAAACAAAAAATAACGTCCTGAAACCAACAAATCTGGGATCAGGACTACTGTAGTATAAAAAAAAGTGGGAAACAAGCAAACAGAAAAATTTTTTTTGTTTGTTTTTTTTTATTTTTTAAGGTAAATAAAACAAAAAAAATTAATTAAACAGTAAATAAACAGAGAAAAAGCTGTTGCACTTGTGTGTGTGTAGCCTATAACAGGAAATGCAGTTTAAACTTTAAACTTTAAGCAGAAACAAAGTGCACAAACAGTAAAATGATTTAAACAGTGAAAATACAATAGTAATATGAACAGAACTACTTTAAAACAGCTTTTATAAGTATGGTTAGCAAGATAATCAAGAGAAAGCCAAAAATGTACTTATAATCAGCAAAAAGTCTCTTTTTCTTCTTTCTGGTGCTGTAGTAGTCTGCAGGATGCCCAAGCAGGATCCGCTGAGCTAAAACAAGCACAAACCCGTGCAAACATGGGGTTTTAATGCAGAAAGTTGAAAGGGATAGAAAGCAGCCCAAAACAGCCAATAAGGTACAATTTCAGAGCTGAAAACAACTCCTCTATCGACAGAAAAGCTGCTCAATTCTTAGCACTCTCACTGATAAGCAGAAATACTTTCCTCTACCCAAGCAAGGTCTAGACAACTCAGAAACACAAAATAAAGTCCTGAAACCAGCAAATCTGGGCTCTGAAGTATTCTACTATAAAAAAATGCGGGAGATGAGCAAACAGAAAGTAATTTTTTTTTCTTTGTTTTTTAAGGTAAATAAAGCAAAAAAAAATAAACAGTAAATAAACAGAGAAAAGGCTATCGCACTTGTGTGTGTAGCCTACAACAGTAAATGCAGTTTAAACTTTAAATTTAAGCTGGAGCAAAGTGCATAAACATTATTTAAACAGTGAAAATACAGGAGTAACATGAGCAGAACTACTTTAAAATGGCTTTTAAAAGTGCGGTTAGCAAGATAGTCAAGAGAAAGCCAAAAAGATACTTATAATCAGCAAAAAGTCTCTCTTTCTTGTTTCTGGTGGTGTAGTAGTCTGCAGGATGCCCAAACAGGATCCGTTCAGCTAAAACAAGCACAAACCCATGCAAACATGGGTTTTTAATGCAGAAAGTTGAAATGGATAGAAAGCAGCCCCAAACGGCCAATAAGGTATGATATCAGAGCTGGAAACTACTCCTCTAGTGACAGAAAGGCTGCTCAATGCTTAGCACTCTCACTGATAAGCAGAAAGTATTTCCTTTACCACAGCAACGTCTGGACAATTCAGAAACACAAAATAAAGTCCTGAAACAAGCAAATCTGGGATCCGGACTACTCTAGTATAGAAAAAGGTGGGAAACAAGCAAACAGAAAGTATTTTTTTAAGGTTAAATAAAGCAAAAAATGCAATTAAACAGTAAATAAACACAGAAAAGGCTATCACACTTTGAGTGTGTAGCCTACAACAGTAAATGTATTTTAAACTTTAAATTTAAGCAGAAACATGCCTTATCCCTATCCTGCATTAATTTTTGGTTATTGCAGATAGCCAGGGACAGTGTATTGTTTGATCATCTTTCCACTTACGGGTGCCAGTTTTTTTTTTTTTCATAACACCATGGAAGGCAATATTAAATAGGTGGACTGCATCATATAGGGAAATGGTATTGGGAGTACTCCAGTCTCCAAAACTAAGAATAGCTAAGAAATTTTCTTTATTCAACTTTGCTAGGTTTCATGCTTCTTAAAATGTATTTCTTGTGTTGACAATTTGTTATCTAATGGCAAAGATTTGTATAGTATATGATCACTAAATGCATTTGGTAAGGTGCCTGAAGATGAAATGTTACCAGGTTTATTAGCAACCAGGCTAGTGTTGAATTTTTCTTATTTGTCTTGCTGAGTCTTTTTGAGGTATAAGTGAGTTGTGAATAACCGTATAACTTTAACCACACTGAGGGAGAATCAGAAGTGAGGGAGAACCAATCTTGGGTAAAAATGGGATGCAGTCTAGAACATGGCATTTTAAAATGTTATTACCAGGTTTTATATATATATATCTATATATATATATATATATATATATATATATATATAGAGAGAGAGAGAGAGACAGAGAGAGCCATGATACCCACGCTTTGTCATTTAGTCTAAGGAGGTAGATTAGTATCTCAGAATTATTGAAGGTAGAATGAGTATTTGGGTAGTGAGAGTTGCCAAGTGTTAGAATACACTATAGCTATGTCACTACCATTTTTTTGCCTTTTTGTTTGGTCTATACATGTTGTAACCTGGTGGGGTGATTTCTTCATCTTTGATAGATGGCTTCAGCCAACTTTCAAAGATGGCTAGGATTCAGGAGTGTGGGTAGTTTATTATGCAGGAAGGTTAATTGTTTTGTCACTTATGCTTCTGATGTTGATATGATATAATTTTAGTGTAGACAGAGCAGGAATATATACGTGAGAGAGGAGAGTACACCAAGGCATATTTATATTAGGCCCATGGTTAATGGTGAATGTCACCACATAGTTGTATTTTTAAGGGGGTGGGTATAGGGAAGTAGTTGGTTATGTTTTATTCTGGGTTTGGGCTGAGTGTTAGCATGGATGGCTGCAGTTGCAAGAATTGGTTATTTAAAGAAATCAGTGTAGGAGATATTAAAGAGGTTTAGCGATGTATAGGGATGTTGGTTGCAGTATTGTTGAGAGTTGAGGAAAATCAGTTGAGGGAAGGTGAATATGGTAAGAGGAGGAGGTGTCTGTGTGTGTGTGTGTGTGTGTGTGTGTGTGTGTGTGTGTGTGTGTGTGTGTGTGTGTGTGTGTGTGTGTGTGTGTGTGCGTGTGTGTGTGTGTGTGTGTGTGTGTGTGTGTGTGTGTGTGTATGCTGAGCATGAAAATGAGCATTAAATGTATGGGTATGTAACATTTTATATTGTATGGGTAGGTATTATGTTTTATGTTGTATGGCTACGTAACATGTTTTATGTTGCATGGGTAGGAAACATTTTATGTTGTAAGGGTAGGTAATAAGTTTTATATTGTAGGGATATGTAACATGTTATGTTACATTGGTAGGTAACATGTTTTATGTCATATGGGTAGGTAACATTTTTTGTACTGTATAGGTAGGTAACATGTTTTGCATTGTATGGCTAGGTAACATTTTATATTGTATAGGTAAGTAATATGTTTTACATTGTATGGGCAGGTAACGTTTACATTATATGGGTAGTTAACATGTTTTATATTGCAGGAATTGGTAACATGTTTTATGTTTTAACAGGTTTTATATTGTATGAGTAATTAATGTGTTTTATATTGTATGGGGAGGTAACATGTTTTATGTTGAATGGCTAGATAACATGTTTTATATTGCATGGGTAGGTAACATTTTATGTTGTACTGGTAGGTAACATGTTTTATATTGTATAGGTTGGTAAAATGCTTTATGTTGCATGGGTAGGCAATGTTTTATGTTGTATGGGTAGGTAACATGTTTTATGTTATATGGGTATGTAACGTGTTATGTTGTATAGGTATATAACATGTTTTATGCTTTATGGGTAGGTAACATGTTTTATGCTGTATGGGTAAGTAACATGTTTTATACTGTAAGGTTAAGAAACATGTTTAATGTGTGCAGGTAGGTAATGCATATTATATTGTATGGGTAGGTAACATGTTTTGTGTTGTATTGGTAGGTAACACATTGTATAGGTAGGTTGTTGTTGCGTCTTTCGGCTTTTCCCGGTTAGGGGTTGCCACAGCAGAACTCCGGTCCGTTAATGATTGGCAGTAGATTTTTACCTGACGAGTTGCCAGGCCTGACGCACAACCTTCAATGAAGGTACACCCATTCACGCATGTCTCCACCCAGAAGACACTCTAGCTGAGAATCGAACAGGACAACGTCTTACTGTGAGGTGACAATGCTACCGCAGCACCAGGTAATATGTTTTATTTTGTATGGATAGGTTGTTGTTGTGTCTTTCGGCTTTTCCCGGTTAGGGGGTCGCCACAGTGGAACTCCGGTCCACTAATGATTGGCAGTAGATTTTACGTGCTGAGTTGCCAGCCCTCACACACAGCCTTCAATGAAGGTATGCCCATTCATGCATGTCTCCACACAGAAGATGCTCTAGCTACTGCAGCACCAGGTAATATGTTTTATTTTGTATGGATAGGTAATGTGTTTTATCATGTATGGGTAGCTAACATGTTTTATATTTTATAGGTAAATAACATGTTTTATGCTGTGTGGGTAGGTAACATGTCTTATATTGTACAGGTATGTAACATATTTTATGTTGCCTGGGTAGGTAGTGTTTTATGTTGTATGGGTAAGTAACATGTTATATTTTGTCTGGGTAGATGACATGTTTTATATTGTATGGGTAGGTAACATGTTTTATGTTGGGTGTGCGATGGATGAGGAAGAAAAATTTTGGAGTGAGTTGGATGAAGTGGTGGTGAGTGTACCCAAGGGTGAGAGACTAGTGATTGGAGTGGACTTCAATGGGCATGTTGGTGAACAGAGGGGATGAGGAAGTGATGGGTAGGTATGGTGTTAAGGAGAGGAATGCAAAAGGTCAGATGATTGTGGATTTTGTGAAAAGGATTGACATAGCTGTGATTAATACGTATTTTAAGAAGAGGGAGGAATATAGGGTGACGTACAAGAGTGGAGGAAGATGCACACAGGTGGATTATATCCTGTGTAGGAGGACCAGTCTGAAGGAGATTGGAGACTGTAAAGTGGTGACAGGGGAAAGTGTAGTTAAGCAGCATAGAATGGTCATCTGTAGGATGACGTTGGTGATCAAGAAGAGGAGGAGATGTGTGAAAGCAGTTCCAAGTGTTAAACAATGGAAGTTAAAAAATGGTGATTGTGAGGTGGATTTCAGGGAAGAGTTAAGACAGGCACTGGGAAGCAGTGAAGACTTACCGAATAGCTGAGTAACTACAGCAGAGCTTGTAAGGGAGTCTGCTAGAAAGGTGCTTGGTGTGACATCTGGACAGAGGAAGGAGGACAAGGAGACCTGGTGGTGGAATGAGGAAGTACAGGAAAGTATACAGAGGAAGAGACTGGTGAAGAAGAAGTGGTATTGTCAAAGAGATGAAGAAAGTAGGCATGAGTATAAGGAGATGAGGCGCATGGCAAAGAGAGAGGTGACGAAGGCTAAGGATAAGGCATATGGAGAGTTGTATGAGAGAATGAACACTAAAGAGGGAGAAAAGGACCTGTTGGTTAGACAGAGGGACAGAGCTGGGAAAGATGTGCAGCAGGTAAGGGTGATAAAGGATAATGAGGGAAACATACTCACAAGTGAGGAGAGTGTGTTGAGTAGATGGAAAGAGTACTATGAAGGGCTGATGAATGAAGAGAATGAGAGAGAGAAAAGGTTGGATGATGTGGGGATAGTGAATCAGGAAGTGAAATAGATTAGCAAGGAGGAAGTAAGGACAGCTATGAAGAGGATGAAGAATGGAATGGCTGTTGGCCCAGATGACATACTAGTGGAAGCATGGAGCTGCTTAGGAGAAATGGCAGTGGAATTTTTAACCAAATTGCTTAATAAAATTTTGGAAAGTCAGAAGATGCCTGAGGAGTGGAGAAAAAAGTGTTTTGGTACCTATCTTTAAGAACAAGGGTGATGTGCAGAGCTGCAGTAACTACAGAGGGATAAAACTGATCAGTCACAGCTTGAAGTTATGGGAAAGAGTAGTGGAAGCTAGGTTAAGAAGGGAGGTGATGATTAGTGATCAGCAGTATGGTTTAATGCCAGGAAAGAGCACTACAGATGCAATGTTTGCACTGAGAGTGTTGTTGGAGAAATACAGAGAAGGTCAGTAGGAGTTGCATTGTGTCTTTGTGGACTTAGAGAAAACATATGACAGGGTGCCTAGAGAGGAGTTGTGGTATTGTATGAGGAAGTCGTGAGTGGTACAGAAGTATGTAAGAGTGATACAGGATATGTACGAGGGTAGTGTGACATTGGTGAGGACTGCAGTGGGAGTGACAGATACATTTAAGGTGGAGGTGGGATTACATCAAGGATCAGCTCTGAGCCCTTTCTTATTTGCAGTGGTGATGGACAGGTTGACAGATGAGATCAGACAGGAGGCCCCGTGGACTATGATGTTTGCAGATGACATTGTGATATGTAGTAAGAGTAGGGACCAGGTTGAGGAGACCCTGGAGAGGTGGAGATATGCTTAAGAGAGGAGAGGAATGAAGGTCAGCAGGGCTAAAACAGAATATATGTATGTAAATGAGAGGGAGGGTAGAGGAACAGTGAGGATGCAGGGAGTAGAGTTGGTAAAGGTGGATGAGTTTAAGTACTTGGGATCAACAGTTCAGAGTAATGGTGAGTGTGGAAGAGAGGTGAAGAAGAGAGTATAGGCAGGGTGGAATGGGTGGAAAAGAGTGTCAGGAGTGATTTGTGACAGACAGGTACCAGTAAGAGTGAAAGGGAAGGTCTACAAGTGGGTAGTGAGACCAGCTATGTTATATGGGTTGGAGACAGTGGCATTGACAAAAAGGCAGGAGTCAGTGCTGGATGTGGCAGAGTTAAAGATGTTAAGATTTGCACTGGGTGTGACTAGGATGGACAGGATTAGGAATCAGTATATTAGAGGGTCAGCTCAGGTTGGACAGTTTGGAGACAAAGCAAGAGAGGCGAGATTGTGTTGGTTTGGACATGTGCTGAGGATGGATGCTGGGTATATTGGGAAAAGGATGTTAAGGATGGAGCTGCCAGGTAAGAGGAAAAGAGGAAGGCCTAAGATAAGGTTTATGGATGTGGTGAAAGAGGACATGCAGGCGGTTGGTGTGAAAGAGCATGATGCAGAGGACAGGGAGAAATGGAAACAGATGATCCACTGTGGTGACCCCTAACGGGAACAGCCGAAAGAAGAAGAAGAAGATAGGTAAGTAACATGTTTTATGTTGTGCGGATAGGTAATGTGTTTTATATTGTATGGGCAGGTAACATGTTTTATGTTGTATGGATAGGTAATATATTTTATCTTGTATAGGTAGGTAACATGTTTTATGTTGTACGGATAGGTAATATATTTTATCTGGTATAGGTAGGTGACATGTCGTATGTTGTATGGATAGGTAATGTGTTTTATATTGTATGGGCAGGTAACATATTTTATGTTGTACAGATAGGTAATATATTTTATCTTGTATACGTAGGTGACATGTTTTATGTTGTATGGATAGGTAATGTGTTTTATATTGTATGGGCAGGTAACATTTTATTTTCTGCAGATAAGTAATATATTGTATCTTGTTTAGATAGATAACGTGTCATGTTGTATGGATAGGTAATATATTTATTATTGTATGGGCAGGTAACATATTGTATGTGTCATAATATAGGGAAGGATTGTTGTGGAGGGGAATAATGACAGGGATAGGTGCTGTAGTGTATGGAGCTGATGCATGGAAATGAGACTGGGATAATTTAAGTAAAGTATGTGTTTCTTTTCTACACTGAGGGCTGCTAATCACTTTATAGATGTTTATGTTGAGGTATTTCCAAATACTTGCTTCTAAGCTGGGAAAGGATTTTTTCTGCTATTACCTTCTGAAATGTGGGTTAACACACTCTATCACCTTCACTAGCTGTATCTACAAACTTCCTTAATGTCAAACCCAGCTACTTTCTAGCTAAATATCACCATGCAATGCACATCAAATATACCATCCTAAATAATAAAAAATTATTTGACTACCATTGTAAGCCCCTTCAATTCAACAACTTTATATTATAGACGGAGACATTCATCCTAACCCTGGTCCAAACCCTTCCCTACTCACCACAAACTGCAACCAATACAAAACAATCCCCTTACCTTCAAACAAACCCTCCAATTCACTCTCTATAGCCCATCTAAACATACGTAGTATCTGCAACAAAATACCTCTAGTTCATGCCCTTTTAGATGCACATCAGTTTGACATCCTTTGTTTATCAGAAACATGGCTTAAACCCACAATTAAAGACAATGAAATCATCCCCCCAGGTTATAGCATCATTCGTCACGACCGCACAAACAAAAAAGGTGGAGGGGTAGCAATTCTCTACAAAGCAGAACTACAAATTAGCAGTCTAAATCTTAACCTACCCTCAGATAATAGTGCAGAAATATTTATCTCTAAACTACAGCTTAACTCACACAAATCCATAAACATCATCTGATCCTATCTTCCCCCAGGAAATAACCACAATATACTCAAATACAAGAAACCATAGTCCTTGTTGACTTTAACATAGACTGGAATTTATGCAGTTGCACTAACCCCACCACCCTGATCAATCTGTATGGTTTCTCGCAAGCCGTAAACTTCCCCATCAGAATAAATAAACTTAACAATAAAGAAACCACCTTAGATTGGATACTTACAAATAGCCTACGACAAAGATACACAACAGGAACCCTTCCAGATGACCTAAGTGACAATTCACTAATATATATTATCAGACATAAAACAAGCCTAACTATCCCTATTAGTGTCAGAACAGTCCGTACCAAAAAAACATTTTGACCCCAAACTGTTCCAAACTGAACTTAAACAATGTAACCGGTCACCTCTAAAATCTCTCCCTATAAATAAAGCTGTTGAATACTTCAGTACCACTTTCTTAGCAATCCTGGACCATCTTGCCCCAATACGTGCTACTAGAAACAAAACTAAACCAGCCCAATGGCTCTCAAATAATACTAGGAAACTAATCCTTTGCAGAAAACTGCAGCAAACTGGGCGCCATAATCGACTCTCCAGCCAACACAAGCAACCTCCAAAAGGGCCTCATAGAAACAGACAACTGGTGCCAGAGCCATGGCCTCAAGCTAAACGTCAAAAAGTGTATAGTCATCCCCTTTGGCAAAAACAAAGTGCCCACAAATTACCACATAGGTGATAATCCATTAAGTACAGAAGAAGTAATTAGGGACCTGGGGACCCAAGTTGATAGCAATCTCTCATTTGACAACCACGTGGCCAAATTGGTTAGAAAAACATTTTATATAGCCCACCTAATCATGAAGGGATTCACATCTAGATCAAGAGAGGTAATCTTGCCTCTTTACTCATCCCTCATCAGGCCCATAATTGAGTACAATGCCCCTTTTGGGATGTACCTTACCAGACACCTGCAGCAACTGGAAAGACCCCAAAAGTACCTCACCAAGAGGATCAAAGGGCTCAAACAGATGCCATATGCTGCCCGGTTAAAGAAACTCCAGCTCTACTCAGTGGCATACCGCCTGCTCAGAGGTGATCTGTGCCTGATGTATAAAGCCATGTCCAACCCGGAATTAATGGACATGCTGCACCTCAGAAAATCCAAATCCCATTGAGCTACGTGCTCGAGAGACTTGAACCTCAGCACTGAAATAAATAGGACATGCTGGAGGGACAGATTCATAACCCAGAGGCTTCCTTCACTCAGGAATAAAATCCCAGTCCAGGTTAGGCAGAGTCCCTCATTGACTCTCTTCAAGAGGAATCTTGATGAGTGGATGGGAGATTGTAGGTTTACCCCGGGTATCACTTCTGTGTCACTGTTAGACAGAGGCACAGTATACCAACCTCGAAAAAGGGCATAGCAAAATTAATTTAAAATGGGTGGCAAAAGCCAAACACACTCTGGCTAGGCTTATAAATGCCCTAGGGCAGATAGCCTAGTATGAACCTATGAACCTATAAGAATAAAATCTTGGGCTAAATGGCGTACCACAAAGGATACTATTGATCACCAAACCTTTAGACAACAAAGAAATACTATGAAAAAAGCCATCCTACTAGATAAAAAGAACTTCTATCTCCAACTTCAACAATCCTCCCTTAAAGAACCACCAAAATTTTGGACTAGTATTAACAAACTTCTATACCCAAGCAAAACTGTCACACCTAATCCTCTAGGCTCCAACCCTGACTGCCCAACACAAACAGCCAACACCTTTAGCTCTTTCTTTACTACTTCCATACTGAATCTTGCAAACCATTTATCCCCTGACACCTCTAATCTGCCTATTCCTAATACCATTCCTCCCCCATTATTCCACCTAGAACCAATACCCACATCCTATATCTGTTCCCTAGTCCAAAAACTAAAACCCACTACCCCCTCAGCTGATAAACTCCCAGCAGAATTCCTGCAAAAAGGAGCTAAAGCAATTGCTTATCCCATCTCCATACTGATCAATAGAACATTAAAGGAAGGCACTATCCCATCTATTTGGAAAATTTCCTACATTATTCCTCTTCACAAAGGTGGAAACTCCAAGGATTTCTCCAACTATCACCCCCATAGCTCTCCTCTCTCCACTTGCTGAAATAATGGAGAAATGTATTCACAAACAATTACTTAACCACCTTCTCCATCACAATCTACTAGCTAACTGTCAACATGGTTTCCATCCATTCTGTAGTACCACTACAGCCTTGCTATCCTTCACTAACTGCATCAACAAAAATCGCAACAATAACATTTTTTCCTCTGCATTCTTTGTTGACCTATCCAAAGCCTTCGACATGGTTAATCACCAACTCCTCCTACACATATTGAAGTCCCTCTCACTTGACACTCTTGCTATGAATTGGTTTACATCCTACCTTGAAAACAGACAACAGGCAGTTCTCTGGCAAAATCATCTTTCGAATCTCCTTCCTATCTCACTAGGTGTTCCTCAGGGTTTCATATTAGGCCCTCTACTGTTTTCCATTTTTATAAATGACCTTCATCTATCCACTCCACTCTCTACCTGCATTCAATATGCAGATGACTCTACTATAATTTGTTCAGCCACATCCCAGACCGAACTTTATTCTCTTACACAAAAAGCTTTCAGCACTGTAGAACAATGGTTCTCTAACCGTTGCCTTCTCCTCAACCCAAAAAAACTAAACTATTACTCTTTACACCTACCCATATATCCACCCCTCTACATTTCACTCTTACATCCAATAATGGCACCCTTATTTCTTCTGACCCCACCACCAAACTCCTCGGAATTACAATTGATAATCACTTAAACTTTGACACCCACATAAATACTACAATAAAATCAATTAACAGAAAACTAGGATCCCTCTATAGAATCAAACCTTTCCTTACATCAGAAGCTAGGACCGCAATAGCTAGAACCCAATTAATCTCCACCCTACTCTATGCTTCTCTCATATATACTAACCTTTCTAAAAATAACCTCAACAAACTGGCTATATCATATAACAATATTGCGAGATTTGCCACAAACTCACCTTTCAGGACTCATCACTGTCTGAATCTAAAACAATGGGGCTGGCTAGAACTCCTTAATCAGCTATGATTTAACCAACTTACAATAGCTCATAAAACCCTATACCAACCCAGCAACACTCCAATTCTCTCTACCCTCATTACACCATATAATAACCTAAAGAATTTATGCTCCTCTAATGAAATGTTGATTAAAACTACCTTATCAGAAAACTTAGCAGGTGACTCCTTATTCTCTAACTACGTTGGTAAAGTATGGAATCAACTACCACATGATCTTACATCTCAGACTTCTCTCCCACTCTTTAAAACTAATCTAAAACTTTTTCTCAATAACCACTGGTTATGCTCTTGTACCAACCCTGACTAACTGTTATCCTTAACGAACTGTTCCACTCCAAAACCACTATATTCCTACCAATAAACCCTCTATATACTACACTCTATATATTAACCTATATTTACTTAAATACTAATGTCTCTATGTACTACACTCTATATATTAACCTATATTTACTTAAATACTAATGTCTCTGAGTCCCCTCTATATACTACACTCTATATATTAAACCTATATTTACTTAAATACTTATGTCTCGGAGTCCCCTCTATATACTACACTCTATATATTAACCTATATTTACTTAAATACTAATGTCTCTATATACTACACTCTATATATTAACCTATATTTACTTAAATACTAATGTCTCTGAGTCCCCTCTATATACTACACTCTATATATTAACCTATATTTACTTAAATACTAATGTCTCTGAGTCCCCTCTATATACTACACTCTATATATTAACCTATATTTACTTAAATACTAATGTCTCTGAGTCCCCTCTATATACTACACTCTATATATTAACCTATATTTACTTAAATACTAATGTCTCTGAGTCCCCTCTATATACTACACTCTATATATTAACCTATATTTACTTAAATACTAATGTCTCGGAGTCTAGACTACTATTTTCCTTATTTGTCTATTTAAGTCAATTTTTCTATTTTTATGTAATATTTAAGTCATTTTTTATTTTTTTTCCTCTATTTTTTATGTAAACATTTTTACTCAATTTTGTATTATTGTCTTTCGATGCCTTTTGTAATCATTTATGTTACATTTTAAATTTTTGTAAGTTTTTTTTTTTCTCTGGAGCTTTTCTCCCCAGGCCTCTACTGAAAATGGACATGTATCCAGTTGGACTAGCCCGGTCAACAAATGTAAAATAAAAAATAAATAAATAAATTATTAATGTCTGCTCATATATTGTAAGGGCAGGGTTTTATTTTTAGTTTATTTTAAATGTGAGAGAGTAATTTCTGTGCTGAAAGTTAAAGGTTACTATGGATAAAAGAAAACAGACTCACCCGGAAGAACATGCTTTTCTGGTATTGGAGTGTTTTGCAGCATTGCTAATGCATGGAGCAAAGGCAATAGTGGTACAGACATTAGCAATGGATATTTGAATGGCATAAGCACTTTGACTGCTGTTCAGTGCAGGTATTGGATAGGCATGTTCTTTTTGCAGAAAGAGAGCATTAATTGTGAGGACTCTTTGTCATTACATAGTTACATGGTTGCAAACCAAGTAGTAGTCTTTGATTTATTTTCTTACGTTAGCTGTAATTTGGTTATATTAGATATAAAGGTTTTCTATGGATCCTTGAGGAGTGTAAGATATTTGTCCTTGAGTAGCTAATTGACATTATTTTTTCCAAGGTATATATAACAAGGAAGGACTTTGGTTTATCTTTTGATGAGTTGTGCAGAGCAGTGAAACTATTTTATTAATGTTTTGGTTTAATTTCTTGGCTGGCATATATAAGCAGAGAAGATTGAAATAAGTGTGTAAGTCATCTTGTACAATTTGAGAGGATGGACTGTAATAGTCAAGTACTATATCATCTGCATAAGGTGCTAGTGCATCTGTGGCTATGTTATTAGCTATATCTTTAGTAAATAGGTTCATAGGTAGGTACTAGGCTATTGGCCCTAGGGCCTATATAAGCCTAGCCAAACAGTTACCCTGGCTTTTGCCACCCAAGAAAATTATTTTCCTGTGCCCCTGTTGAGCAGAGCCACAGAAGTGATCCCCGGGGTGAATTTCCTATCTCCCATCCGATCATGAAGATTTTTCTTGATGAGCGCTAATGAGGAGCTCTGTTTGACATAGATAGGTAGTTTGTTCCAGAGTATGGGAAGTCTCTGGGACAGGAATCTATCCCTCCAGCATGTTCTGTTCATTGTGGTGACAAGGTTTAGGTCCCTAGAGAGTATAGCTTGAAGGGATTGGGATTTCTTTAAGTGGAGCATGTCCAACAGTTTGGGTTTGGCATAGCTTTGTATGTTAGGCAGAGATCGTCTCTGAGTAGGCGATATGTGACGGAGTAAAGCTGGAGTTTTTTGAGACGTTCTGCATAGGGCATCTGTTTGAGGCCAGTAATCCTCTTTGTGAGGTATTTCTGCGGCCTTTCCAGTTGTTGTAGATGTCTTGTTGAGGTGCATACCAAAAGGGGCGCTGTACTCTATAATGAGTTTAATGAATGACGAGTAGAGGAGAACAGTGACCTCTTTTTCCTGGATGAGAAACCTTTTGTGATGAGGTGTGCCACGTAGAAGGATTTCCTGACTACTGTGCTGATGTGATTATCAAAGGAGAGACTACTGTCCACCTAAATGGAAATGGAGAAAAGAGGACTAGATCCATTGCAGATACTTGAGTGATGACTGCAGTAAAAGTCCCCATGCTGTTTTGTTGTTCATACATGTGAGTACATACGTTTCTCTGGTGTCAGACCTCCTGGAATGAAGTTATTGTATTTTGGCCAATACTGATGATTTGTCTTAGAAGTAGCAGCTAGTGATCTACTTTCAAATGTTGTGTTTAATTCTACAAAGATACCACCTGTAGGCAACCATCTTTTTCAGTGGAGCGGATTTTATCAGCAACAAAGTGCATAACTGTTATTTTACTATATCCCATCCTAAAGTCTTTGCAAGAGTTATAAAAGCATACAGTAATTGTTAACATGTTTGAAGATTTGACTGTATAGAAATTTTCAAATATCTCACATAAAGGAATAGCACTGACTTTTGAAGATATTTATACAGGAATGAGCTCTTGCATTTGGAATTTGTGTTATAATTACATGTCTGAAATGAGAGAGGAAAATGACTAAGGAAATATTGAATATATGCGCTAATCATAGGATCATAGAATCATAGGAAGTTACTAGGCTATTTTCCCTGAGGCCCTTACAAGCTTAGATAAGAATTTAGTCCATATTCTGACAAGTCAGCACCTGATGCCAGTGTCCAGCAGTGACACAGGTGGAATCCCAGGGGTGTATTTTTTGTTCCACATCAGGTTATCCAGGTTGATCTTAAAAGGGATTATGAGGAACTCTGCTTGATGTGGAGAGGGAGCCTATTCCACAGAAGGGGGAGTCTCTGGGAAACAAATCTGTCCCACCAACAACTCCTACTTATGTCACAGACCAGGTTGAGGTTGCACATGTGGGTTACTTGAGTGGAGCTTGACTTGTGGATATGCAGCAGTCCCAACAAGGTGGGGTCTGAAATTGCTTTGTATGCGAGACAGAGGTCACCTCTGAAGAGTCTGTATGAGGCTGAGTAGAGGGACAGGGCTTTTAGCCTGTCTGTGTAGGGGAGATGTTTGAGGCCCTGGATTCTCTCGGTGAGGAATGTCTGTGGTCTCTCCAGCTGCTGCATGTGCTTTGTGAGGTATTTGCCGAAAGGGGTGTTGTACTCAATAACAGGGCTTATAAGGGAATAATACAGAGATGTTATGACCTCCTTCTCGCAGGTTGACATACCTTTGCTAATAAAGTGGGCTATGTAGAAAGCTTTCTGTACAGTGAAGGCAATATGGTGGTCAAAAGTCAGTTTGCTATCAACCTTGGTGCCCCATGGCTGATTGCAGGCTTCAGACCTTGTTATTAATGTGATCATTTCTGGAGACATCACTCTTTCCAAAGGGGATGATGATGCATTTTTTGGCAATCAGTTTGAGGCCATGCTTCTGGCACCAGTCATTTGTTTGGGTGACGCCCTTTTGGAGAATGTCCACATCAGTAGGGGAATTGATGACAGTGCCCAGCTTGCAGTCATCTGCAAACTTGGTCAGCCATAGCCCACTAGTTTTGTTCTGCACCTCAGAAAAGTATATCCCAATCAAGAGAGTCCCAAAGACCAATCCATGGGGAACATCGCGCATTACAGGTCTACTGCTTGAGGTGGCTTCCCCTACTTTGACTAGGTGAGTTCTATCGGTGAGCCAATTTGCTACCCATCTGGTAACATATGGATCGATGCCTAGTTGAGAGAGTTTATGTAATATTATTTGACAAAAAGTTTTTTTCTACAAATCTTCAGTTTATCCAAGCTCCAAAAGGGCTAGTAACCTTCTGTTTAAATGTTAATGCACTAAAAACTTACTACATAATGTATTATATTTCTGTAAATGTTTTAATTGTTCTGTACAAATCTTTGTTATTCTTTTGTAACACGTATTATGTAACTTGCAATATTTGGAGCTTTTCTTCCTGGGCCACCAATAAAAATGGGATCTTAATGGCCCAGTGGACTTCCCCGGTCATCAAACTTAATTAAATAAATAAATAAATATTATACCTGACTGGTGAATAATATTGAAGGCTTTGGTCAGGTCAAGGTAGGCTGTGTGCACTGTCTTCCCCTCGTCCATGGCTTTGGTGACTGCCTCAAAGAACTTGGCCATATTTAACAAGCATGACCTCCCCTTGATGAAACCATACTTTGTGGGATCGAGTGTTTGGAGGTTGCCAATGTCCTTGTTAATAAGGTCCATGATAATCCATTCCATGGCCTTGCCGATCAAGCTAGTTAGGCTGATGGGTCTGTACTTTTCTGGATTGGTGTACGCTCCACCTTTGTGTAAAGGGATGACAGTGGCTATCCTCTACTTGGCTAGGATGAAGCTGATACTCAAGCTTTGGTTGAATAGGGTGCCCAATGGTGCTGCAAGTTCCTTCCTGAGTTCATGTAGGATGCAACCTGGGATGTTATTATGTCCCGTGGAGGCTGTATTTTTTGCCTTTGAGAGGATAGTGATGACTTTCTCCCTAGACATAATGGGAGGGTGGCAGGTGCTGTGGATGTCCTCTTTTACTGATGGGGGGGACAGATAGATGAAGTTTTCACTGAACCTGTCTGCCAGCAGGTTGGCTATATCTATCGCATATGTGTATGTGGTGCCATCGACCACTAGTTCTGAGCAGATCTGAGTGCTTCCTTTGAGATTGCAGATATATGTGAAGAAGGCCTTATGAATGTCTTTAGTAGATGTGGCCAGTTTGGACTTGAAGTTTGCTTTGGATGATTTCACTAGTGCTCCTATTTGATTGTTCAGGCTAAGGAGTGATTGCTTCTAACTAGGCACCTGCTCCTTCTTAGTCCTGGACAGCAATTTTTTTTTCTTTGATTATAGAGTTTATTTATTACAGATGTCCACTAGATAGGTTTACTCTTCCTTGAGGAGAAGGATTTTGCCCTGTTGGGTATTCCTGATTCCATGCAGCTATATACATGCTAGTATAGTACTTTGGTGTAGGTTTAGACATTTAACCCAGTTCCTACAGAGGGGAAGGGGACTGTGAACTGTTTATACTTTCCCTCAGGAGGTTGTAATCAGCTTTGGAGAAGCTTTTATGCTTGACCTTAGTCGGGGGAGATGGTGACAACAAAAGTGGATCTCACCAGGGAGGATGACACTGTAGGGATTCTGCAGTGGTTACATATGTTGGTTAATACCAAGTCCAAGATTGTTGTAAGCTTTTAATCCACAATAAATCACACAGTAAAAACACAATGAACGCCTTCTCACTCAGCGTTTTCGTCACTACTGGACTTCATCATGATGATGAAGTCCAGTAGTGACGAAAACGCTGAGTGAGAAGGCGTTCATTGTGTTTTTACTGTGTGATTTATTGTGGATTAAAAGCTTACAACAATTCGAAGAGGTTCTTCGCTTTGCTTCCAGTTCCAGTTTTCTTGGTTGGTTTGGTGACTCGTGGTGGTTGGCAGACACCTGGTTAACGTTTTTTACCAAGTCCAAGATATTATCAACTCTTGTGGGGCTATCAACCAGCTGGTCCAAGGCATTTGCACTGATGAAATCAAGGAATCTGTAGACATTTGTGTTTTGCATGAGTAGGTCTTCCAATCTATGGTTGGATAGTTAATGTCATCCAGGATCAGGGTAAAGGGCTGAATTTTGATAGATTGAAAGAAGTCCAGATAGGTGTAGTGGGCATCTGAAGTCAAAGTTGGGGGCCTGTAGCTAGATATGATTTGAATTGGGAACTTGTCAGTGGTTAACTGCACCTGGAGTGTCTCCTGTGTGTCATAATGTTTGACCAGCCTGGAGACGTGTATGTCTTTAATATATATTGAAACTCCACCTCCTTTTGCTTTGCTGCCCATGGTTTGGGGTCTGAATGTATGATAGGATGAGTAACCTGGTATGTCTGCAGCTTTGAAACAGGTTTCTGTGATTGCACAAATGTCAGCCTATTCTAGGGTTAAGAATGCTTGCAATGAGTGGTTTCATGTTTAGATTCCTAGTATTTAGCAGCAAGACCTTTAATTTGCTTTTTGATGAAATTTTCATGCTGGTAGTTTTAACCTCATGGCATTGCCTAAAAAGACACTATGGAGGAGGCAAGAGCCTTTGCCAGAAGCCTGAAGCCCACAGATGCAGGCCATCTCTGGAAAAGCATCATGGTCTGGCAATCATGTCTTCCGGCTCAGGTACTGGATCCCCTTGGAACAACACCAGAAGCTAAGCAATTGTTAAAGTCAATCATTTTCTGTTTGTATTGATGCATCATTCTGGGTGATGGTAGAATATTGCTTAAGGCTAGGGACATACCTGCCTGGGACACATATTCAGTGAGCTTGATCATGTCTCTCTTCATATAGTCCAGGGAGGTATGTCTCAAGTCATTCATGCCAACATGGACTATGACAGAGTCATAACAGTACCGGTTATTAAGAGACTTGAGTGTGTGCATGATATGGAAGATTCTGGCAGCTGACAAACAACTAACAGTGACTTTTCCCTTATCCAGCCTGGTGAGTGGCACGTCTGAGCATCTCACAATGGAGTCTCCTATGACTAATATGTTGGGTTTATGGTTAGGCCTTAGTGGCTGTGAGACACACTTTTGTGGACAATGATTGGTGGGATGTGGAGTTTGTGTGTTTTTGCCTCTGAGATCTCTTTGATTTGGGTATGTTTTGTTGAGGACCTCTGCATATGTGGGTGAGCCTTGTGTAGGTGTGGTGGTGTTTGAGGTGTGGCATTTGTGTTGACAACCTTCTCAGTGCCAGATATATTGGCTTGTGAGGGAGAGAGCATAGACTGTAGGTTCTTAATGTAATTGCATCTCTCACAAATTGTGTTCCTAGATGGTAGTAGTAGATGGTTGTCTGTGTGCATGAGGCAGTCTCTACACTGTTTCAGGATGCCCATATCAACCAGAGTAGCAGGAGAAACCATAGGAAATTGTCCATCCATATTTGTCGGAATCTGAAGGAGAGAGGCCAGAGAGAGCTAAAGGGTAGAAGACCTAAGATGAGTAATTCTAGGTGATCACACAAGTGCAACTGAGGGCAAATTTGTAGATGGAATACCTTACAATGGGTTAAAAATAGTGCAGCTGTGGTGCACAACGAGCAAACAAGCCCAAACCAGTTCAAATACGGGGTTTAAATACCACAAAAAAATAGATGTTAATAACACAGAAATCTAGCTAATCCTGCTAGACCCTGCTCTCTTTACCAATCAGCCTGTGCCAGACAAGTTCCAGGCAGCCCTGCTACTAACACTGTCAGAGACGATAGGCTCCTTCCAACACAAGATGGCTGCCAGAAACTGTAATGAAAATGCAGTTAAATAGTAATGAATTGCAGTAAACAGCTATGAAATATAGTTAAACAGTAATGAAGTGCAGTTAATCATTAAATTGCTTTAAAACAGTGCAAATATGATAAATTAGCTATAAGGCACAGATAAAAATGATAGGCAAATCCAAATGATGTAAAATAAATGAAAATAAATGAAAAAGCACTTATATTGGTCTTGGAGCCTCAGGAATTTTGTAAAATGTCCCAGAGATGATGCGCCTCAGCAGAACCTAGTTCAAACAAGCTCAAACCAGCTAAAATGCAGGGTGTGACTGCCACAAAAATAGAAGATTCTAGTAACACAGAAATCTAGCCAATCGTG
The DNA here is from genome assembly GCF_019279795.1 of Protopterus annectens. Classification (NCBI taxonomy): domain Eukaryota; kingdom Metazoa; phylum Chordata; order Ceratodontiformes; family Protopteridae; genus Protopterus; species Protopterus annectens. Next base: position 151,484,859 of record NC_056736.1, on the reverse strand, counting down.
TTAGCCCCTGCATCCTTTACCAATCAGCCTGTGCTAGACAAGGTCCAGGCAGCCCCAGGAGCCCTCTCATTAGCAAAGAAGATAGGACCCTACCAACATATTATGGCTGCCAGAAACACAGAAGGCAAAAACAAACAGTATTGAATGCAGCAAACCTCTTTCCAGACTATTCACTCAATTTAAGAGTTAAGAATACAGTAAAACTCACAGAAAAGCAATGATTAACCACTTACAAAAAAAAAAAAACAGTTAAAAAGTAATGAAATGCAGTTAATCAGTAAATTGCTTTAAATCAGTGCAAATGTGATACATTAGCTATAAGGCACAGAATGAAACAATAGGCAAGCGCAAATGCAGTAAAATAAGTGAAAATAAATGAAAAGCACTTAGACTGGTCTTGGTGCTTCAGGAATTTTGTAAAACATCCCAGAGATGATGCACCTCAGTAGAGATGTGATGCCTAGCCATACCGAGAAAAGAGCAGTGTATGGCATTTGACTATTTTTCTAAGTCATGTGTCTAATGCCTTCCTCCATAGAGGGGACAGCAAGCCATTGGACTAATGATGCCTCCAATGCCTTCCTTTAGAGAGGGGTCAGCAAATCATTAAATGACCAACTTGCTGTCCCTCTATTATAGGTTTTACTGACCTAAGAAGTTACCTAAATCTTGGTAAACAGTGGTGGAAATAATTGGACAATCAGTTTGCCTCATCAGCAGTGGACCGGTGAGGTAGTGATTTGATGTTTTGTACATACCTACAGAATATACCTGAAGTCAACTATTAAAAGAAGAGGAAGAACATGAGGAAATGTGAGTCACAGGTATGAGAGACATTTTCATCCTTATTACATACTGGTGGTTAGCCTGCTCCAGTCACGGGGCGGCAGGGGGTGATGATAATCAAGTGTTCCTTGTTTAATTAGAGGTTCAGGCAACTGCTATAGACTGCCATTGGAGGAACAATGATGAGGTCACCCTTTCTGTGGAAGAGTGTTTTTAGTATGGGTTTGTGAGATGTTTCTCCAGCAAGAGACACTCGGTAGAGAATGAACTCACAATGTAGCTATGCTGACGAAGATGGTACCTTGTTGTATGCTGGTCATGGATGATTATGGAGGGATGCCTCTTGCAAGAGGTTCATTGAATGGCCCTAGTAAAGTTTACAGTTCACAAGTACAGGAAAGGTAAACACAGCACATAATCTAAACAACAATCAAAAAACTGTCTGTGCACAGCTGTGGTTGTTCACTAACTCTCTAGTTGTCTCACCTCACATGAAATTAGCATTGCCTGTCAATGGGGAGAGTTGTGCACTGTGGTTGGTAGGGCTTATCTGCTAGCTCATAAAAAATACATGATGTAAGGTAAAGGATGTCTGAGGGAAGCTGCACTGCTGCAGATGGAGAAGAACATAAGTTCCATCATGAGGGATTACAAGAAAAAAATGGTTTGGGAACTGTGGTGATGGTCAAAACTTTGTTATTTTCCAGTTTCTGAAATGTTAATAATATGGTTGAGGCTTTTGTCATTTTTCTTCTGCATTCTAGTGCCTGTACTTAAATATGCTAGTGAAAATAAATAATTAGTTGTAAGCGCTATATCTTTAGAACTGTTCGTAGCAAAAAAATAAAATAAAAATAAAAAAAATAAGCAAACATAAATAAATAAATAAAAGAATAATGTTTTACAAATAAAGTCTGGAAAATTTTACAAATGAGTGTTCATATTTATTTACCAAATATTTTTCTATAGTTGATTTCGTGCCTAATTACAATTGCAGCAGGTGTCAAATTATGTGCTGAAATGTGTAAGATTGCCTAGCATAAGAGATGAACATTTCCTCTAGTCAGTACACGATTTAGGATCATATCAGGGCAATGTTGTGCACTTATTTGACATACAACACAAGACGGAGTTGAACCTACATCACACATCATGCTTGCAGACCTTTATATTCTATGTTCTTCAAAAATTGTATCTAAACTTCTTCATAGGTTCATAAGTGTTTACTAGGCTAATGTCCCTGGAGTCCTTACAAGCCTAGCCCATAGAAGTGCCCCGGCATTATGCTACCCAAGGTTAGTTCCCAGTGCCTCTATCAAGTTGAGCCACTGCAGTGATCCCTGGGGCGAACTTTCTATTACCCATCCACTCATCAAGATTTCTGATACGATATACAACTGGCTCCAGCAGAAAAATTATAATCCAGGCAAAATCCAACCACAGCTCTCTTTTTATTGTATTGTATAAAACCAACGATTGTTAAGCGCTTCCATCCAGGTACATCTGGACTTCATCTGATGAAGTCCAGATGTACCTGGATGAAAGCGCTTAACAATCGTTGGTTTTATACAATACAATAAAACGAGAGCTGTGGTTGGATTTTGCCTGGATTATATTTTTTCTGCTGGAGCCAGTTGTATATCGTATCAGGTTGCTGTAATCCAGGAATTTTTTCATCAAGATTTCTCTTATAGGTTCATAGGTAGGTACTAGGCTATCGGCCCAAGGGCCTACGTAAGCCTAGCCAGCAAGGTTCCATAGCTTACGCCATCCAAGAAAGTTATTTTCCTGTGCCACTGTCCAGCAGAGACAGAGAAGTGATCCCCGGGGTGTATTTCCTATTTCCCATCCACTCATCAAGATTTTTCTTGAAGAGTGCTAATGAAGAACTTTGCTTGACATAGATGAGTAGTTTGTTCCAGAGTATAGGAAGTCTCTGGGACTGGAATCTGTCCCCTCCAGCATGTCCTGTTTATTCTGGTGGCAAGGATTAGGTCCCTAGAGCATGTAGCTCGGAGGGATTGGGATTTCTTTAGGTGTAGCATGTCCAACAGCTCTGGGTTTGACATAGCTTTATATGTTAGGCAGAGATCACCTCTGAGTAGGCGATATGCTACGGAGTAAAGCTGGAGTTTTTTGAGGCGGTCAGTGTAGGGCATTTGTTTGAGGCCAGTAATCCTCTTTGTGAGGTACTTATGTGGTCTTTCCAGCTGCTGAAGATGTCTTGTGACGTACATTCCAAAAGGGGTGTTGTACTCTATAATGGGTCTAATGAGTGATGAGTAGAGGGGAACAATGACCTTTTTTTTCCTGGCTGAGAACCCTTTTATGATGAGGTGTGCCCTCTTGAAGAGGGACAGCAAGGTGCTCTACTTGACATGTATGGGAAGTCTATTCCAGAGCATGGGCAGTGTATGGGTGAGGAACCTGTTCCTCCAGCATATTCTGTTGATTGTGGTAAAGAGATTGAGGTCTCTGAAGTGTGTGGTGCTGAGAGATTGGGATTTCTTTAGATGTAGCATTTCTAACAGAGCTGGGTTAGACATGGCTTTGTAGGTCAAGCAGAGATTGCTTTTAAGTAAGTGATATGCGACAGAGAATAGCTGGAGTCCTTTGTGTCTGACAGTGTAGAACACATGTTTAATGCCTATGATCCTCTTTGAGAGGTTCTTCTGTGGCCTCTCCAGCTGTTGCAGGTGTCTAGTGGGGTACATGCTAAATGGGGCATTGTACTAGATGATTGGTCTAATGAGGGAAGAGTAGAGCGAGATGATGACCTCTTTCTTCCTGGATGCAAAACCCTTGGTAATGAGATGTGCCACACAGAAGGACTTTCTGACCACTGTGGCAATGTGGTGGTCGAAGGAGAGGTTGCTGTAAATCTGTGTCCCTAGATGTCTTATAATGCCTTCATGTTTAGTGGGCTCCCATCAATGTGGCAATTAGTAGGAACTTTTAACAAAGGGGATGACAATGCATTTTTTGGCATTAATTTTAAGGCCATGGTTTTGACACTAGTCATTGGTCTCAGTGAGGCCTTTCTGTAGGATGTCTGCATCACTTGGGGAGTTAATAATGGTTACCAGCTTGCAGTCATCTGTGAACTTGGTCAACCAGAGTCTCATTGTGTTGGCCTGGACTTCTGAGAAGTAGATGCCAAACAGGAGAGGACCCAGGACTGGTCCCTGTGGGACTCCACTTTTGACTGGTTGGCAGTCTTACTTGGAGTCTGCTACTTTCACACTGTGTGTTCTATCTGTGAGCCACTTTGCAACCCACCTAGTGATATAGGGGTTGATGCCTAGTTTAGTTAATTTATCAATAATTCCTGAGTGAGGAATGGTATCAAAGGCCTTGGCCAGATCGAGGTAGGCTGTATTCACTGGCTTATCTTCATCCACAGCCCTGGTAACTGACTCAAATAAGTCAACAAGGTTGAGCAGGCAAGATCTCCCTGTCACAAAACTAAATTGTGTGTGGTATAGAGTTTGGAGATTTCCTATATCTTTGTTAATCAAGTCCATGATGATGTGCTCCATAGCTTTACATATCAGACTCATCAGGCTAATTGGGTGATAAGTCCCAGGGTCTGTAGTTGCTCCCCCTTTATGGAGAGGGATGGCTGTAGCAGTGTGCCATTTGGTAGGGACAAAGCCTGAGTTGAGGCTGTGACTGAACAGGGCACACAGATGTGATGCCAGTTCTCTTTGTAGTTCATGTAGAACACAGACAGGGATATTATTGGGTCCCATCAAAGCTGTATTCTTGGCCTTGGACAATGCAGCTTTAACCTGTGCTGCAGTAATGCTGGGTACCTGGCATTCTTCCAGTATTGCGATTAGTCCTTTGGGGGGGGGGGTAAAGTTGGCACTGAATCTGTTGGCCAGTATATTGGCAATAACTGTTGGCTGAGTATAGGAAGTACTATTGTGCAGTAACTCAAAGCAAATCTGGGTATTGCTGTGGAGGTTCTTGATATAACTATAGAAGGCTTTGTGATTGTTTTTAGTGTCTGCCTCAATTCTATCTTCATAGCTGGCTTTAGAGGATTTGATGAGGGATCTCAATTTTTTTTTTGTTGAAACTATTAAGGGAGTGTTTCCAGTCTTCGGACTGCATCTTTTTCTAAAACAGTTTCTTCCTTCTGTTGTAGAGTTTATTAATGGCAGGGGACCACCAGATTGGCTTCCTTTTTTTTGGAGGAGAGCATCTTGTTTCTGTTGTGTATGGCTAGTTCCATGCAATTATGTATATGTTTGTACAGTGCATTGGTGTATAATTTGGCAGTCATGCAGGTTTTTTCCATTGACATGGGTGCCATGAAGTTAGCCACCTCTGTTTTTAGGAGCCCAAAGTCAGCTTTGGAGAAGTTTTTCAAGGTGGCTACTTTTGTGGTGGGGGGTGTTAATTTCCATGGTCATTAGTTTATGGTCAGATCTGACCAGGGAGGGATTGACTACTGGTGTAGAGCAAAGGTCACCCTTGTTAGTAATAGCCAGGTCAAGGATGTTACTTCCTCTATTGGGGGTCAGAATGAGCTGGTCCAGGGCATTGGAATTGATGAAATCCAGGAAGCATTGGGTCAGTGTATTTGTACTTGAGTAGTTCTCCCAGTTGATGGAGGGGTTGTTGAAGTCTCCTAGTATGAGAGTGTTGGGTTGGACCTTGATAGATTCTAGTGTACTTAGGAACATGGAATGAGAGTCTAGGGACATGGTTGGGGGCCTATAGCAGGCTATGACCTGGATCACCATCTTACTCTATGTTAGTTGTATCTGAAGTATCTCAGATGCATTATGTTGGGTTACTAGTCTGGAGGTGGGCATATCTTTATGAATATGGAAACACCACCACCTTTGGAGCTACTGTCAATGTTTTGGGGCTGAAAGGTGTGGAATGAGTTATAGCCTGGTAGCGTAGGGGTGCTTTCTGCCACTTTAAACCAGGTGTCCGTTACAGCAGAAATGTCGATGTTCTCCATTTTGAGGAGTGATTTGAGTGAGTGCATCTTAATATTTAGGCTTCTAGCGTTGAGCAGTATGACCCTCAGACTGCATTTATTTATAGCTGTTACGGCGGTAATTTGGTATTTGGAACACCACCTAAAAAAAGGCATTATAGGGGTGGTAAGAGCCTTAGCCAGTACCTGGAATCCCAGGAGTGACAGATGCAGGCCATCTTTGGCAAAGCATCATGGTCTGTCAGTCATGTCATCCCAAGAAGACAGATACTGGATCTCCTTAGAATGACACCAGAAACTTACCCGGTTGTTGAAGTCAATAATTTTTGTTTCTACTGCTGTATCATTCTGGGTGATGGTAGGATACTTCTCAGGGCTAGGGTCATACCTGCCTGGGCCACATAATCTGAGAGCTCCACCATGTCTCTTTTCATGTAGTCCAGGGAAGTCCATCTCAGGTCATTCACACCCACATGGACAATGACAGAGTCATACTTGTACTAGTTGTGGAGTGACCTGAGTGCGTGTTTTATGTGTTGGTTTCTGGCACCAGATAGACAACTGACTGTTACCTTCTCCAACCTAGTGAGTGGGACATCTGCGTGACTCAGTATTGAGTCACCTATGATTAGTGTATCGGGCAAGGTGTTTAGCCTTAGGGGCTTAGGTTTAGAGGCACACGGTGGAGGTGAGCTATGTATCCTGTGGTTTGTGCTGTGTTGTGATGGTCGAGTGTGCTTCTGTCTTGGAGGTCTGTGCTGTTTGGGTAAATTTATATTGAGAGCCTCTGTGAAGGTGGATGTGTGGTTTGTGTTTTTACGTGAGATATGTGATGCTGGGTGTTCTGGAGGGCTATCTGTCCCATGTGGTGTGGTGCAGGTGTTGACCTTCTCTTCTTGACCAGCTAGTCCAGTCATGGCCGGATTGTGTGTAGCTTCCAATTTGGTGATATAAGTGCATCTCTCAAAAGTCTTAGTGTTGGGAGATAAGAGGAGAGGGTTGTCTGTGTACATGAAGCACTGCCTCAGAATGCCCAACTGCACCAGGTTAATAGGAGAAAGAACAGGGAACTGCCCTTTAATCATGCCAGGAGGGATGGTCATAACTACAAAGTAATTCATTTAAATGAAATCCCAGTCTCTGTAAATACTAGAACACAAATACAATATATGTATGCATTAATGCACATGACTGTCTGTCTATCCACCTACCTATCTATATATCTAGCCATTTATCTCTCTTCTGTCATTTATATGCTCATGTGTCCATGTCATTGGAGTAAACACATTGATTAAGGCTATATTTGTAGACATACATACAAATACATTTATTACACCTGAGCACATAATTATTATACTGTTTATTATATAGCACATTGTTTTACATTATATTCATAATATACATTATATTTCAGTGAGTAAATGCTTCTGCAGTAACAAGGCTCCTAGACTGGATATGATTCGTGTGGCGACACTGAACAATCTGGATATTGTTGTCTTATTCTCATTATCATGCCCTTTTATTGGAGCATGGAAGGCAGGAACTGGAATCTAGAGCTGTCTAAATGGGTTGGTGCTCTCCATTTTCAAAAAGGTGGAGTGCAGGATGTGTCTCAATTAATTAGGCATCATATTGCTCAGCCTTTCTGGAAAACCTTCTGTCAGGGTGCTGGAAAGGAGTCTTCCTCCAATAGATTTGATGTGTTTCCATCCTGTTTGTGGAAGAATAGATAATCTCTTTGATCTTGCATGGATTTGGCAGGGTTGTGGGAGTTTGTGGGTTCTATCTACATTTATTTTGGAGAGCTGAAGAAACAGCGTACCCCAGAACATCTTGTGCAAGGTGCTACATCAGGAAGGCATTCTGTGGCTGCAGCTGTTGTAAACAGTTTGGTCCCTGAATTTCAGGAGCAACAGTTGGGGCTGCATTCCTACCATTAAATCAAAAGCATTCAAGAAAGGTGAAGGAATCTACCATGGATGTATTTCATCTCTCCTCCTTCTGCTGATTTTCCTAAAGAGGTTAACTAGGTATAGGTGAAATGAGTACCTGGTTTAAGGCTGTGAGAGTTGCGTTGATGCTATTTACAGACAATGTTGTTGCCTTTGATCTCAGTGTTACATTGAGGTAGTTCAAAGTAGAATGTGAAACAGTTGGCATGAAGATCATCAGCACAAAGTCCCCAGCCATGTCTTTTTTTCAGAAGTGCTTGGATTCCTCTCTACAAACAAAGGCAAATCAGCTACTTCAAGTACTGCACTGGGGCTGCCTCATAGAATATGTTTTACTTTATTTATCCTCTGTTGACTTGGTTAGTCCCACTAGAGTAATGGCCTTTTAAATGGGAGACCTGGGGTGGCATTTTTAATATAAGGGGAAATTTGGCATGTTTTGGAGTGTTTTGCAGGGTTTCAGGACAGAGTGAGGACCTTAATAATTTTGGACAATCTCAAATTAGAAGCCAGTTGTGATGATATTAGGACATAGTGTAGATGTTCATGCTTTGTCTCCCAGACGTACTCCACTTAGAGGCAGTACTGGTAAATACCTAGAGCATGCTGGAGAAATTATGAGCAGGTCATTTGACACTGCGGAAAGGGAAGTCAGGTTAATTTTATCCATCTGCATACTGTCGTAAGGACAAGCATTGATAAGCACACATATGCATGCATAAATCAGAAACACTCACATGGATGAAATTAAAAAATAGATAGCTGTGTGTGTGTGTGTGTGTGTGTGTGTGTGTGTGTGTGTGTGTATATATATATATATATATATATATATATATATATAGATAGATAGATATATACACACACACACATATATTTATATATATATATATATACACACACATACACATATATATTTATATTATATATATATATATATATATATATATATATATATATATATATATATATATATATATATATATGTGTGTGTGTGTTCATAATATATATGTATCTATATATATATATATATATATTATACCCTTGTTCCCTTATTGACCATGTTGTATGGTTTATATTTGCAGTGCAAGTCTATGATCGGCACTGGCTGCCCTTATCCATGAGGGACATAGGTGAAACCCTGGGGCAAATTTACGGACTTCCATCCAGTTTTCTAAGTTACGCTTAAATAGGGTCATTGAGGAGCTCTGTTATATGTGAATTGTAAGTTTGTTCCAGAGGAGCGGCAATCTCTGAGAGACATATCTCTCTGTCCAGCATGTCCTGTTAATGTCACAGTCTTAGTTAAGCTCCCTAGAGCAAGTGAATGCTGTCCCATTTGACTTGTGGATGTGTGGTATTTCCATTAGAGCAGGGTCTGAGACTGCTCTTTAGGCCAGGCACAAGTCGCCTATAAGATAGAGAGTATAGTGACAGGGTCTTCAGTCTGTCCATGTAGGTTGTAGATCACTGTGTGTGTATGTATCATTAAGAAGCTTGCACAAGTATATAAATACTGAGCATGTGTGAGCCTGATTGCCATTTTGTAGAGAGATGTTGAGATGTATGTATGTATGGAAGGTCTGTCTGTTAATCAGTTTGTTTACAGTATGTTTTATGATGCTGAAATCCATCCTGATGTGTTTCTACGTATTAAACTTCATAAAAGAAATACTCCACCTGCTTGTCATCTATGTTAGAGAGGGACAAGCGACACAGGTCATGTGTTGAAGGCCCCGAATTTTCTTGGTGATAAACCTTTGAGGTCTCTCCAGTTGCTGCAGGTGTTTGGTGAGGTACGAGCATTGTACTCTGTTAGTGGTCCGATAAGGGATGAGTACAGGGGAGTTTATCACATCCTTAACTCTTGATGCAGTGTCCTTCCTTAACACCGTGGAAGTTAAAGATGCTATCAACCTGTGTTCCCAAATCTTTCACCACAGGGTTTGAGCTAAGGGGAGTACTGTTAACATTGTAATTTTCAGGGACTTCCCCTTTGCCAAAAGGGATGATAATGCATTTTTTGTGTGTTTAATTGAAGTCCATGGCTTTGGCAACAGTCATTTGTCTGTGTAAGCCCCTTTTGTAGTATCTCAACATCATTGGGAGACTCAATGATTGCACCCAGTTTGCAGTCATCAGCAAACTTGGTAAGCCACAGGCCATCTGTTTGGATAGGTATATTATGTATTCATCACTACCACTCTGAAGGAATGGGTAACACAGTCAATGTAGTGGTATGTATCATAGACCAGAGAAGTTGATTATATTTCTTACATGGAGGCTATGCTAATGGGAGACTCTTATGAAGAGGTCAGCAAAAATGAAATTAATATTGCTTTCAAAAAAATTGATTTGACACTTAAGGACATGTTATATCAAGGAGAAATAAATGAAGTTGAATGGAAATATTTAAGTAATGATTATCCTGTCATTAGTGGGATTTTTGGAATACCGAAAATACATAAAGGGTTGGATAACTTACAATTTAAACCATAGTGGATGGGAAAAGATGTAAAACCTATTTTATTAGCCAATTTCTGGATTATTATTTGAAAATGGGGATGGTTAAATTTCCATACATTGTCAAAGATTCATGTGATTTTTTTGGAAAAAATTAATTCCCTTAAATTTAATCAGGGTGACACTTTTATTACTATGGACGTTTGTAATCTATTTACGGTGATACCACACGAAACTGGTTTAAACTGGTTGGAGGAGCAACTCTTTGAAACTAACTTATATGATCAGGATAGAATTAATGTGTTGATAAAATTAATGGAAATTGTACTAAAAAACAATTATTTATATTTTGAAGGAAATTATTTCCGACAAGTGAGTGGAGTTGCGATGGGGGCGGCTTGTGCCACCATGTTCGCAAATTTTATTATGACATACTGGGAACTTCATTATGTGTTTAACACACCATTTTTTTCACATATAAAATTTTATTCAAGATTCCTGGACGATTTGTTTTTCGTCTGGGATGGAGATCAGGTTGAGTTAAAGGCATTTTTGAAACATATCAACAACAGTAAATGGTTTTTAAAATTTACACATGAGATAAACAATGACAGCATCACCTATTTGGATATTAGGTTAACTTTTGATAGAGAAAATGATACATTAAAATCTAACATCTATAGAAAATCTACTTTTTCAAATTCTTATTTACATTTTAAAAGCTGGCACCCTGACCATCAGAAAAAAGCCATTGTAAAGGGGCAGATGGTCAGGGCTGCAAGAATGGTCAGTAATGAAGTAGATTTTATAAATGAATTATGATTTATGATGTCCCTATTTGTTAATAGAGGTTACCCTGAGGAATTATGTACCAGTATTTATGATGAAGTAAAATCCAAGAGAGATACAGGGATTTATAGAGCAATTTTAAATTGTGACAATGAAACTGATACACATGTGGTGAATCCCAAACAAAATTCATTTTTTAACTCTAATACTATTCCTTTTTATATTACTACATTTAATGATATTTCTCATGTGATTAAAACCATAATTAACAAAAACTGGAGTTTGGTTAGTACCGACAACAACCTGGGAAGGGTTTTTCAAGGGAAAATTTCATATATTTTCAGAAAGAATTTGTCCTTTAAAGAATTATTTGAACAAGAAACAACTAGTAGAATAGCCATTTCCAATAAACGTTTTGGTAATTTCAAATGTGGCAGGTGTTCCACATGTCCCCATATCCTCACAACGGGTAGGAATGTGAAGGTTAACCAACATAATATAAAAATTCATGAACATTTTAATTATTACACTATGAATGTAATTTATATCGCACTGTGCCAACAATGTGATGCATTTTATGTTGGAAAAACGAGTAGATATATGAGGGATAGAATTAAGGAACATTTGTTGGACATCAAGAACCTTAAATCTACCAACGCTCTGGCTAGACATATTGCACAACACAGTAAACATTATTTTAAGTTTTTTGGTGTTTCACACCTTAAACAGGATCCACAAGGAAAGATAGTTGACTATGATTTAGATGCATTAGGATTAAAAATGCAAATACGTTTAAATGCACACAATCGACCTGCTTTGAATGAACATTGTAGTATCAAACCTATTTTGAGACTCAATAACCTAAAAGGAAAATTAAAAACAAAAATATAATACCATATATTGGGATGTTGGAATTCCCCTTTAAAACTCTATGGAGAATTAATTTGGTATTTATATATTATATTCAGCATATTTTTATACATATTTAAGTAAATTATTTAATTTTAACATTCAACATTTAAGATTTTAAATTCAATATTGTTATATTATCTGCATTATGATATGAATTTTGGAACACTTCAAGATTTAAGGGATGGTGTTCATTTAAATATATTTATTAACATGTGACTTTTTACAACAACAAACATATAGATATATTTCAACTTATAAATATATATACATTTTTTAATGGCTTAATTAAATTAATGCAAAATTATGTTTATTTATTATCCTATTATTAAATTAGTATACTGGAAGCATTTTAAATACATAAACATAGAAATATTTATTCAACATTTTAAGATTATTATACATTTATTTTATTTCATCTGGCGCTGCAGCATTATCATATACACGCACATATATACCAACAATATATTATCATGTTAATAAGTTTTTGATATTTTTGCCAATATATTTTATATATTTGGTTTAGATTCAGTGTAACACTTCGTAAGCAGCATTTTCACTGTCTGTTTAAATGTTTATTGAATTTTAATTAATCAATTAGACGGTTGTGAATTGGATGTGTAATTACTATTTAAGTGGCTTAGTTTTGCATGCTCTGTATTCTGATGAAGTCTGTGGAGACGGACGAAACCTAGGTCAATGCTTGTAATTGGATTTTGTTGTACGAAGAATAAACGGTTGCAGTTTTTATTAGCCTTCGGAGGGGATATTTTACGTATTTTAAGTGTGTGGAAGTGTGATCAATTTCATTTGAACCTTCCCTGGTCTACGATACATACCACTACATTGACTGTGTTACCCATTCCTTCGGAGTGGTAGTGGTGTTCTTGCATTTCTGGTTACTATATTATGTATTCATATCTTTCTGTGTGAGTATGTGTGTGTGTGTGTGTGTGTGTGTGTGTGTGTGTGTGTGTGTGTGTGTGTGTGTGTGTGTGTGTGTGTGTGTGTATGTATGTGTATGTAGACTAGAAGTACTTTAAAACTGGCATTTCTGACAAACAGTGTTATCAAAAAGGAACTAAAAGCAAAACCAATCTAAAAACGAGTGCATATATGGCTATTGGTAATAGTAATGTATACCTATCTCATTTTTTAAATTGCCTGAGTCCAATTATTTGAATATAGCAGGATCAACAGAAAGTTACAATGACAGATATGATGGTAAACATATTTATCAGATAGTAGGGGTACACAAAGCCTTCTTGCTTGCACTCCATTCCATAATATCTGTTAAAATATTTATGTCAAAAATAGCAGACGTAGACAGGGGCCTATCTCTCTACTTCTTCTCTTGTTACAGTATATTGTAAATAATGGTACTACTCCTGAGTATCTTATTGTTCTGCATAATTGTTTTTTGTACTTCATTGTTTCTCTTATCTTGTATGCCAGTTTTATTGTTATTTAAAGCATGTATGTACACTGTTATTTCTTTGGAGCTTTTCTCCCCAGGACTCCACTAAAAAAGAACACATGATGCCCAGTTGGATTTATCCTGGTAAAATAAATGTTAAATAAATAAATAACAAAGCCGAAAATAATGTGACACAAAGGCCAAAAATTTGAAACAGATTTTAAATATTGCTTTTGTAAACCTAGACATTTATTAGAATATACATTTTTGCATTAACATGCATTTACTAAAGAAAATGATCTTAATCTGAAATGTGTGTCATTATTTAGCAACTTCAGTCCTCAATGATTTGCTAGAAAACCACATATTTTATGAGGAACAGATAAAAATTGTGTCAAAATCTGGGTATTCTGCAAAATTCTGGATAGGTGAGATATACAGGCAAGGATGTGTTGTACTATTATATTTATATGGCAAAGACATTTCCACAAAAACATATTGCATACTCGAAAGTAAAATAAAGCATGTTTTATTTGTTTAACAGCATATTTTGTGGCTCTTTCTTAGTAGTTAGATATTCAGCTTCACCTCTGATATAAGATTTTATGTAGTTATTTTATTTTTCTAACCAGATGACATTATTATTATAGTATGAATAAACAGCAGTATAATTTAAAATACCCAGCTATATACAGTGTAGGAGGAAATTTGCATGTGTCTGTTTAATATGTGGCTCTATCTAATGTGGATAAATGAATGTCCCTCTCACAGGTGCACTGCATGCAGTATTGGACCAAGCTAATTTATCATGCTGACCACATTCTGATGGAGCACTAGCTTGTATTAAATGGTTCACTTGTTGAAAATTGTCTGTAAATAGAAGCCTGCAACACAAGTGCATAGTGTAGTATAGAGGGAAAATCAGTTTGCCATCAATGAAGTCCAAGTGCTCAGTATGAAACTCATTGCAAAGTGTTTTCTGAAGTAAATAAACCAGTGCAGGCAAGCATGAAATTGGGAGTATTCTTAAACCCTAAGGGAATGGAGGGGGCCAGTGAACCTAATACATTGCAACTGACATTCATGCTACCAGGAATTATATGCTCTAAAGATATGCCACATGTATGCTATTTTGAGAAACTGATGTGCCAGTTAATGTCTTAGTAGCTGTAATGATGCCTATTGCCAAAAATCTTATAGAAATTGTTCAGACTAATGACAAATAATGTAACTTACAAGACTCTGAAGTGTAAATAAACTTTATTTATGACTCAGTGCACTGAAAACCAAGCTAGGACATTGATGTGAATTTAAGTTTACTTTGCAGATAAGTGGTGAAAGGAAGCCACTGCGAAATTGAAAAAGAGCAGCAACATGTTTATTAACCATACTAGTCAGAGTAATTAGAATGTAAAAATAAAACAGTTTTAATAGTACTAAGCATTGTTTGCAGTGGTAAGTGACCCAATCAAGAAGAGAGTGGCATGCAGGGATACTGATTTACTCTGCTTGAAGCAATTCATTCTGTGGCCCCTATATTTTTTAAGTATTTTGTGATTCAGATTTCATTTCTTACTTACTTATTATTAAAAAATATAGTTAAAGCAAATTATAATAATGTGATGGTTATAGTCACTTTATTTGAGCATAAGATATCCCCTTACACCTTTTACATTCCTGTTTACCAGTATTCATGTTCACACTGTGTGTTTATGTGCATTTGCAGTACATAAAGTTGACTCAAATGAGAAGAAAACACACCTTCAACGTAAGTGAGCTGAGCAACACGTATCATTTGCTGTGTAACATCATCAGCTATGTGTTCTTAAATTTGCTGATGCAAATTGTTGTGCTGTATGCTGTTCAGATCAATAAGAATATTCATGAAAAAAAGACTGCCTAGATATCGAACAGAAATGTACACAAAATACAGTTGCAAAGTAACATGTGAGATAAGTATTGTTAACACTTATCCTCAGTCATTTGCATTTCATTTAGCAATATAGTAATCCACTGAATACAGATAATTCACTTCTCTCAGTAGGGAACATGTTTGCTTGAAACAGCATTGCCACCTAAATGGGTAAGCTAGACAGCACCAAGTTTCCATGTCAGTCACTGACGTAGCCTTGTTAACATGATGATTATTTTGAGAAAAGAAAAAAAATCAGTCTGGCAAGCTAGTTGAAATAAAGACTCAGATTTTATATGCGTGTGCATGCTGTCATGTCTTCACAATTGCTTTGTAAGCAATCTTATGTGCACATTCAGGATGGTGTCATATGACCCCATCTAATACCTTATGTGTTTGATCATGTATAGCAAAAATGTGTAACTTTTAGGAAATACATTTTAAAACTAGATGGTTGAAAGAAAGGGAGCAGCAACACATACAAGAGCTAACTGCTTTCAGCAGGGGAGGGGGGCTGTCAACAGTGGACTGAGTCTTGTAGTCGAGTGCCCAGTATTGGAGACCAGGAGTGCAATACACTTGCACTGCAGTATCAGAGAAGTTTTTCTCCTTCTTCTTGTCACCTGCAAAGACTCAATCACCTTTGTTATATGTATCAATATTATGAAGACTATGAACATTTGTATGGAGATGGATATCTAGAAAATGTAACTCGCTTACTGTGCTAATTGTGAGTATACAATGATTGAGTTGAGAACACGCCATCTGAAACTCAAGATGTTGAAAAACAAGGCAGAGCATAACAAGAAAAAGAGGGAGTGGTTGCCTTTCATTACATCTCTTTAGTAAATCTGTTATCCTAAATAGGCAGATGAGTAGTGTAGATTCCTATCCTTTATGGGCTGTTGAATGCGAATATAGACTACATTTAGGCAATTGTGGCATAGGTGGCTTTTGTCACATTGTTCCAAAAAAGACAGTGATACCATATAAGCAAACCTAAATGCTGTAAACTACTCAGAGAAATACTCCTAGAGTCGTCCAAGAAGTTGTAGGGGTACACCCTACAGATTTTCTGTTACATAATGTAGTTAGTTTAGAGGTTGCCATACTATATATAGGATCATAAGTAGTTGCTAGATTAATGGCGCTAGGACCCTTACAAGCTAAGCCAAGTTCCACCTTATTTCCACAATCGGTACCAATTGCCCCTGTCCAAGAGTGACACAAGTGCAACATCCAGGTTGAATTTACAGTTACCCATCCTTCTTCTTTCGGCTTTTCCTGGTTAGGGGTCGCCATAGCGGATGTCCAAATTGCATTTGAAGAGGGCCAATGAGGTGCTCTGTTTGACATGAAGTGGGAGTCCATTCCAAAAGCACAAGCCCTTTTTCAGCAGAGGTCAGGGGAGAAAAGCTCCAAGATGTTTGTACAAAAGCATTACAAAAGCAATAGAGACATTCAGCATTGGAAAAAGCATTACAATAGCAATAGAGACATTCAAGATTGGAATAACCAAGAAATATTAGGAGGCTACTATCATCAGTATAGCAATTATCAAATTATACTAAAGACATACAGGATTTAGTAAAAATAAAAGCATGAGATGTAAGCAGTGGTGGTTTGTTTATCTGAAGTTCTAATGGTAGAAAAAAAGCTTAGTTTTAGGAGTTTACTAGGTAAAAGAGGAAATAAGTTGTTCATGCTATGTATTGGTTTATCGTTTATCAGTATTAAGTAAGTTAGTTGTGGTCAGGGAAGGTGTGAACAGTGCCAAGCCCAGTGTTTCTTAAAGTAGTCTTTGGTGGCCAGCTTAACTTGTTTGGGGTGTGTAAGGTTCCTTATTTCTAGTGGAAGTTTGTTCCATGCAATGGAGGGATGGTAGTTGTATAAGCTACAGCCTGCCTTAGATTTTTGTTTGTGAACCTTTAATAGGTCTTGGGTTGCACTTCGGAGATATCTGGCAGGTAAGTAATGGGAAATAAGAGATGATAGAGCTGAGCAGAAAGATGGTTGATATAGAATGCACTGTATAATCTGGAGTTGGGATTGGAGTAGCTGTTGAGGTAGGTCGAGCCAGTTATGTTAGAGAGAGAGAGAGAGACAGTGGTGAAATTTATAAGTTTGTTGGGCTGCGAATCTGGCTATCTTTTGATACATGGTTCTACTTTGGTAAGAAAAGAGGAGTTCAGATTTGTGAGTATTTAGGAACAATATGTTAGAAAAGGTAGTAGGTAGGTGTAAGTTAGAGAGCACATGGCTTCAGCACTGAGGAATTTGTTATTCCCATACAGGAGTCCTAGTTTCTGATTGTTTTTTTAATGCAATTGTTAATGTGTATGTGACGACCATGCCCTGCCCAGCAATCAAGGAGCCTCAATCCTCACCACTAACACCGGGGAGGTAGTTTCATAGAAAAGAAAAGGATAACTAATACACACAGTAAAGTACAATTTCCCTTAAGTGCACAAAGAGAACACAGTCAGTCTGGGTTTGGTTGGTCCCTTGCTCACCAGGTCCCCAATAAGACTCCCCACTGGCACAACTATAGGGTCCAGTTCTCAGCCTAACTGGGAAAGCTAAAACCTCCATGCACCAGTCCCCTAGCCTAGAACATCTACACCAGCTGGCTCCTTGTCAGCTTTCCATACTCTTCTGCTGACATGCTGCCTGCTCACCCTGACTAACAGTAAGCTAACAAAAGAAATAAAACAATTGTGATCTGAACTCTGAGTATATACTGTGTGGCTGTTTTAGAGTACAGAACACTTTTAGAGATCACTGTACATAAGCTACAGGAATTCGCTCTAACCACACCACTACAAGCCAATTAGTATGTGAAGTAGATCCCACCACTGTAATGACCGTGCCCTGGCCCAGCAATCGAGGAGCCTCAATCCTCACCACTGACACCATGGAGATCTTCTCATAGAAGAGAAAAGGATAACTAATACACACAGTAAAGTACAATTTCCCTTAAGTGCACACAGAGATCACAGTCAGTCTGGGTTTGGTTAGTCCCTTGCTCACCAGGTCCCCAATAAGACTCTCCACTGGCACAGCTATAGGGTACATTCACAGCCTAACTGGGCAAGCTAAAACCTCTAGTACCCTCTCTGTCCAACCAGTGCTTTGTGTCCCTGCCAAGTAGCTGACACAACACACACACTTTGAAATAACTATTTATACAACTTCACAGACACTCCTGGGAAAGGCTGACACAGATTCTCCACCTGTGCCCCTTTACCCAGACTATACAGTAGTAATTACTGCCACCACCCAGTTAATAATATCAGCTACTAAAAGGCCCCTAAAAGGGTGTCCAATTATTACTGTGCAATATTAATATCCAGTGTAGACCAAATTTTAGTTGATCATCAATGGTGATACCTAGTAGTTTTGTGCTAGAATCAACTTCTATTGGAGTATTGTTTAATGATGTTATGGAAAAGGAAGGTTTGATGTGGTTAACAGATTTTGGAAGAAAGAGTAGCAATTTTGTTTTTTTTAGGGTTGAGGATAAGCTTGTTGTTTTTGAGCCAAGTTTCAACTAAGTTAAAGGATGCCTGGGTTATTGAAAGGAGTTCGGAGGAAGAGAGTTAGCAATAGTGATGACTGTACAGTCATCTGCATATTGGACAATGATAGACTGAGGACAAGAGGAGTAAAGTAAGTTGGTGAAGATATTAAATAGTAGAGGTCCAAGAATGGATCCTTGGGGGACACCTGTTTTTACTTGAAGGGGGGAAGATAGTATGGAGTTCTATTTGACGGATTTATACCTATCAGTGAGATAGGTAGAGAACCATGCTACTGTATCTAGAGAGAAATTAAGGTCCGTGGGTTTGTTAAGCAGTAAATGGTGTGAGACCTGAAAGGTCAAGGAATAGACAAGATGTGAGTTTATGATCATATTTTGCTAGAGTAATAGTGTTGAGAAAGGATAACAGAGTTGTGGTAGTACTGTGCTTGGGAAGGAACCATTCTGAGTAGGGGTGAATAGTTTTTCCTTCTATGAGATAATGCATTACTTGCTTGTGTGTGCATTTTTTGAAGATTTTTGAGAGAGGGGAAGAGGATAGCAATAGGTCTGAAGTTACATATGTCTGTGGAGTTACCTCCTTTGTGAATAGGAAGAGTGTAAAACTGTTTCCAGATAGTAGGAACTTGAGATTCAGAGATGGAGTAGTTTATAAGGATAGATACAGGCATGGCAAGGGAGTGTGCTGCAATCTGGAGAAAGTAAGAAAGGACATAGTCTGCTGATACTGAACATGGTTTGAGTTTAGCGAGTACAGTTTTGATATAGTTAGTGGGAACAGGTGTGAGCAGGAAGGAGGTTTCCGAGTTAGCAGTTGAGGGGGGTTCAGGGAGGTTGGAGGTATTGTTGAGTGAAGGGTTGGTGTTAAATAGTTTGGAGATAGATTCAACAAAGTAAGTGTTAAAGGTATTAGCAGTTTCTTCAGGGGACCTGACAAGGCATGAGTTTGGTGAGGTAGCATTTCTAATAAAGCAGGGTCAAAGTTTGCCTTATATGCAAGCCATAGATCGCCTCTCAGTAGTCTGTATGAAGCAGGATAAAGTAACAGTGATTTCAGATGATCCACATAGGACAGATGCTGAAGACTTTGAATTCTCCTTGTGAAGAACATTTGTGGTGTCTCCAATTGCTCCAGGTAGTTGGAAAGGTACATACCAAAAGGGTTGTTGTACTGAATTATTGGCCTGATGAGAGAAGGGTACAGAGAAGTTGTAACTTCTTTTCTTCTGAATGCAATGCCCTTACTTATGAGATGAGCAGTATAGAATGCCCTTCTTACCACTGTGGAGACAGGGTGATCAAAGGTAAGGTTGCTGGCAGCCTGTGTGCCTAGGTCTCTCACCACCAAGTATGTATTTAGGGTATTGTTATTGATGTGGTAATTAGAAAGAACATTGCACTTACTGAAAGGGATGATAATACATTTTTTTGCATTAAGTTTAAGGCCATGACTCTGGCACCAATCATTTGTTTGTGTAAGACCCTCTTGTAGGATGTTGACATCATTTGGAAATTCTATGACCACTCCCAGTTTTCAGTCTTTGTCAGCCACAGACCTTTAGTTTTTGCTTGTACTTCAGAGAAATAGATTCCAAAAAGTAGAGGTCCCAGGAATGATCCCTGTGGAACACCACTGGTTATAGGTCTGCTGATGGAGGTGGATTATCCTATTTTGACTATATAGGTTCTATCAGTGAGCCAGTTAGTGACCCATCTAATGATATAAGGGTTTATACTTAGCTGGGTGAGTTTGTCAATGATACCTGAGTGGGGGATAGTGTGAAAAGCCTTGGCTAAGTCTAAGTAGGCTGTATGCACAGATTTCTCCTCATCCAGGGCCTTGGTGACTGTCTCAAAGAAGTCCACTAGGTTTAACAGGCATGATCTCCCTTTGACAAATTCAAACTGAGTAGGGTCAAGTATTTGGAGATTACCTATATCTTTTTTGATAAGGTCCAAGATGATTTGCTCCATGGCCTTGCAGATAAGGCTAGTCAGGCTAATAAATCTATAGTTCCCGGGGTCAATGGAAGCACCACCTTTGTGCAAGAGGATAACGGTGACCCTTTTCCATTCAGCTGAGATGAAGCTGGAACTTAGACTATGATTTAAAAAGGTACGCAATGATGTTGCTAATTCTTGTTTGAGCCCATGTAGAATGCAACCTGGGATGTTATCAGGTCCCATAGATTTTGTTTTTTTTTTTGCCTTAGTGAGGGCATGTATGACCTGTTCTTTAGAGATACAAAGCAGGGGACTGGTGGTAGGGATGTCATGGGGCACACGTGGTGGGGGCAGGGGAGTGAGTTTTCACAGACAGAACCTGCTGGCTAACAGGTTAGCTATGTCCACAGGCTCAGTATATGTGGTATCATTAACTGCCAGTTGAGCACAAATCTGGGCTTTCCCTTTTAGGTTACAGATGTAAGTAAAGAATGCCTTATGGTTGTCCTTAATTGAGGAAGCTAATTTGGATTCATACTTTGCTTTGGAGGACTTCACAAAAAGTCTTATTTGCTTGTTAAAGCTGAGGAGGGACTATTTCCAGTTTAGGGCTCACACCCTCTTACTCCGACAGCAATTTCTTCCTCTTATTGTGAAGTCTCTTAATAACAGTTGTCCACCAGCCAGGTTAGCTTTTCCTTGAGGAGCTTGCTTTGGTCCTATCAGCTACAGCCAACTCAATGCAGTTATACAGGTGTTTGTATAAAGCATTGGTGTAGAACTCTGCATAGTTGCCAGTTCCATCTGAGGGGGAGGTGCAGTAAAGCTATTTATACAATCCCATAAGAGGTTATAATCTGATTTGGAGAAGTTTTTTGGTTTAGTTGTTGCTTTGAGGGGGGGGGAGTCAGGTGTGACAGTTACTTCAAAATAGACTGATTTGTGGTCAGATCTCACTATGGAAGACCTCACAGTATGGGTGCTACAGTTGTCCTCCATATTGTTAAGCACCAGCTCCAGGATGTTGGCACCCCTTGTGGGGGTGTCAACCAGCTGATCCAGTGCATTGGTGTTAACAAAGTCGAGGAACCTTTTGACAAGTGAGTTAGAGCATGAGTAATTTACCCAGTCACTGGATGGGTAGTTAAAGTTGTCCAAAACCTGGGTGTTCGGATGTATCTTGATAGACTCAACTAGATCCAAATAGGTAGAGTGGATGTCCTGATTCATGAAGGGGGTCCTGCAGCTGACAATGACGTGAATAGGTGTCCTACCAACAGTTAATTTTGCCTGAAGTATATCCAGGAATCATACTGTGTAACCAATCTGGAGCTGTATTTATCATTAATGTATATCGATACAGCACCTACTTTAGTTTTCACACCTTCAGTTTGTGGTCTGAATGTGTGGAAGGAGGTGTAGTTGGGGTGTTCTCCACAGCCTTGAAATAGGTCTCAGTGACTGCACAAATGTCTAAGTCTTCCAAGGTGAAGACTGCTTCCAGTGAGTGCAGTTTCATGTTAAGACTCCTAGCATTTAGAAGCATAACCTTGAGTTTGTTTTAAGATGGAATTTTGTCTTTGAGACACTGCATAGAAAAGGCAGTATGGGGGTGGCAAGAGCCTTAGCAGTGACAGATGAAGACCATCTCTTAAAAAGCATCAAGGTCTGTCAATCATGCCACCCCAGGCTGACAGATACTGTATCCCCTTAGAATGACACCAGAAACAAAGCCAATTATTGTAGTCAATCATTTTCTGTTTGTACTGATGCATCATCCTGTGTGAAAGTAAAATGCTGCTTAAGACTAGATTCATACCTGCCTGAGAGACATAGTCTGAGAGCTCAGTCATGTCTCTCTTCATATAGTCCAGAGAGGTATGTCTCAAGTCATTGACACCAATGTGGACTATGACACAGTCATAACAGTATCTGTTTTTGAGATACAGTGTATGTGTTATATGGTGGATCCTGACATCTGACAGACAGCTGACCTTCTCCTTATCCAGCCTGGTGAGAGGGACATCTGTGTGTCTCACGATGGAATCCCCTATGACTAATATGTTTGGTGTTGTGTTTTTTTTTTGCCTTAAGGGCTTCACAAGTGAAACACTGGTGCATGAGCTATTGTGTGTATTGTGTTCTGCAGAGGAAGTATTATGTGTAGCATGCTTGTGTTTGTGTTTGTGAGGTCTCTAGTGTTTAGGTATGTTTCTGGTGAGGACCTTCACATATGTGGGTATGTGTGATGTGGGTTTGGGTGAGGTGTGCATGCTGCCAATCCACTCATTGTTATATGTACTGACTGGCGTGTACAAGAGCTTGGATTCAAGGCTGTTAATATAGTTGGATTACTCAAATGTTGAGTTTGTGTGAACTAGGAGTAGAGGGTTGTCAGTGAACATGAGGCAGGTGTTACACTGCCTCAGGATGCCCATGTCAGTATCTCTCTAAAGGCATTATTATTCTAAATTTTTGTCCATTTTGGACAAAATACAATTTTCTTTCATTAACATTTTATCAATTGTATATGACCACTTCTGGTTCAGCATAGGCGAATTTGAAAAATGACCTCTCACCTATTGAACGTGAGTCAGAGATCAGATGGTGTAGTGCTTGTAAAAGAGATTGGGCCAGGTCATTGATGGTCAGTTCTGTAAAAGATAGTTCCCTGTCCGGCAGATAATTGAGAAGTTTGAAGTCTCTTTCAGGCATTGCATTTGTATGCTCTTAAATTTCAGATTCACCAGATTTTATACATAATCCAGTGTACTCCAGTAAATGGATGTTACAATTTTATTTTTTGCTTGTTTCTTTTAACATCCAGTATGGAGAAATGAGTCTGATAACAACTGTTCTTTGAGGAATATATCATTTAGTTTGTGTTAGCTTTGCAAAGCCAGATGTTTTGCCAGCAACAGTGTTTGATGCAATGCTATTTTTAGTTCAGGGCATCACATTAACCCAAGGGGCAAAGGAAGTTAAATCAATTGGTTGTGTAGCTTTTTTATCTTGTATTTGAATTGCAGTGCTCCATTTTGTTGGGCTGCAGTAAGCTACTCAGCATACATACATGCATACATACATACATACATACATACATACAAGCATACATACATACATACATACATACATACATACAAGCATACAAATATTTCAAGCAAAGGCATTAATGCCCTTCTAACCTGCCAATATACCAAAATATTTGTTCTCATAATAAATGTCCTGGCTGTTCTTAAAAATGTCTAAACTAGTACTTGCTTTAATGTAATTTGGTAGTCTGTTCCATGCATCAGCTGTTCTCTGAGAACCAATTAGTACACTTCTCATTCTTATAGAATCTTCTACATAGGTTGTCTGATGATTCTCTAGTACTTTTTGATAACCTCAAACATTCCCAGAGGTAGTTGTCTCTAAATGCCCTATTTCCCTGAGTAAGATCTCCTCATAGATATCTATGAGATACTGTACAAGTTCAGATATTTTAGTCTTCCATAATTCTCCAGTTTACTCATGCTTGTTTTCTTATAAGGTTTCTATATTGTTATTCCATACTCAAGTCTGGGTCTAACATAGCTAACAAACAATGACTTCATAATTTCTGATTTCCTAGAAATTATAAATCTTTTGTATACAGTTTATAGTTCTATAACTATCATTAACAATTGGTTGATATTTATTTATTTATTTACATTTGTTGACCGGGAATGTCCGACTGGATGCAGGTCCATTTTCAGCGGAGGCCGGGGAGAAAAGCTCCACAAATTAAAATATTACAGACATAGTTACAGATTAAGAATACTAGCAATTAAAATATTACAAACATAGTTACACATGAAGAACATAGTACATTCAGTAGATAACTAGCATCTGTTCTATCCACGCAGATATTAACAATTGTTACAATAAGAAGTTAGTGCCATATAATAAGTAGATAGGCATGGAAGTATCAGAGCTTGTAGTCTGTGGGGTGGAAGAGGGTAGATGGAGAGTTACAAGGGCATAGCCAGCATGTTTTTAGGTGCACTTTAAGTAAGCTCTGAAGTGGCTGCATAATGGTAGAGAGGATATTGTGGGGGGGAAGGTTTTCCATAATTTGGCTGTAGCGCTGGAGAAAGTGCTTTTCCAGCAGTGTTATTGGCTCTAGTAACCTAGATGGATCTACCCGTAACCCAGGTCCTTAAATGAATCTATAGTTTCAATCACTGTGTGCTGCGTTACATTTTCACCTTTCACTTTATGTTTTCGAAATCTCATATGCTTAGTTTTTGCTGTATTTATCAGCATATTATTCTCCTGTGCCCATATGGTCAATTTAGTCAAGTTCTTTTGCAAACCTGCCTTACCTGTAACAGAGGTAATCAGTTTACCCAATTTCAGGTCATCTGCATATAGACTGTAGAACGCCTCAGATAAAAAGTTAGGTCTGAAAGATACAATCTAAACAAGTAAGGCCCTGTGGGACACCCTGACTGTAACCAAGATTTTCACTTGCCCGATTGCTGTATGATACTTGTTCTGTCCTATTTGTAAACCATGCAGCTGTCCATCTTATCAAGAATACATTGATACCTAGTTGTTCTAATTTATTGATCAGTATTGTATGTATGACCCTGTCAAATACTGCAGTCAAAGCTATATAAATTACATCACAGCATAGTTATTATTATATTGTTATAGAACATCATGTTACAGGTAGTAATAGATCTATTTTAACGTATGTATGCTGATGTATGGTTTTACGTCCCAACCTATCCAATTCTGACAATAACTTATCCAGTATATTACCTTCTTCATTATTTTTCCACAACATGAAAGTAGACTCAAGGGTCTGTATGACTTTGGGGTTTGTCCTACTCCTCTTTCCCTTAAAAACAAGTTTAATAACTGCATGTCTCCAGTCTTGAGAAATCTCCCCATATTTATATAATCTAGTAAATAATAAATATAATGGTACAGTATGTTCTTGAAGTTTTCTCAGGTCATTATTACTAATTCCGTTTCCAACCTGTGCTTTGTTTGTATCCAGTCTGTGCAGTTCTTTTTCAATATAATCTAATTTGATTCCAGTAACTAAGGTCCTTGTACACAGCCTGCACTAATTCTACCAGTGTTTCAAACCACTGCAGTACTGCCCAGATCAGCTTTCTTGGGACCTTGTCATATGCTTTCTCCAAGTCTAGGAATGCCTAGTTAGACTCTCTCCTCATCTCTAGCTTCTTCTCAAGTATCTGTCTCAATGCAAACATTGGGTCAGTTGTGCTGCATCCTGATCTGAATCCAAACTGCTGATCTCCCATCTTACTTTCTACTACTCTGTGTATTCATTTATCAGTCAACCGCTCCAGAACATTTATGCAATGTGATAGGTGTTTGATGACTCTGTACTGCTCACAGTTGTGGATGCCCCCTTTGTTCTTGTACAGTGGCACAAGTATGCTTTTTCTTCAGTCATCTGGGATACACCTTTCTCTCCACACTCCTATTAGTACCCTCAGGAGCCATTTCTCCCCTGTCTCACCCAGCATCTTTATTATATCTGCTGTGACCTCATCTGAACCTGCTGCTTTCCCTGACTTCATCTTCCTTAGTGCTGTCCTTACTTTTTCTAGGGTGGACTCCTCTTTTTCTCTCATCATAGGCTGTTTCTGGGGCAGTACAGCTTCTAGGGGTTTTCTTTATTCAGGAACTGCTGGAAATACTCCTTCCATCTTCCTTTGATGTCCTCTGGACTGGTGAGCAGGTTGTTGCTGGCATCCCTTATGAAGAGTGTCTGACTATCTTCTTTATCTTTCTGTCTTTGTCTTTCAACCTGGTATAGTTTCTTTGTTCTCCTTACTGATTCACTTTCCAGAAGTTGGCACAGTGCCTCTGATGTCCAATTCTTTGCTATTGCCACTTCTTTCTTATATTCTTTGTTAGCCAACCAGTAGTCCTTCCTAGTCTGGTTTGTCTTTTCTATCTGCCACTTCTTCCTGCACTCCTTCTTTCTTTCGATGACTTCCTGGACTTCTGCATTCCACCACCAGCTTTCCTTATGTACCTTATTTCCATACCTGGCTCGGCCACATATCCTTTCTGTAGTCCTAACACATGCTGTTTGTAAGCGCTGCCATTCTTCTTCAACTCACCTATTTCCTCCTCTTCTTGGGGTGCTAGAGCCCTGAGTAATTCCTTGAACTGTTGTACTTTCTCTCCAGTCAACTTCCAGGTCTTCAGCCTAGTCTCTGTTGACCTTAGAGCCTTCTCTGACCACTGCTTGCAGCTGATTGTGGCAACTTGTGGTTTATGCTGTGGGCCAAATGTTTCACTGGGGATGACTTTGCATTCATGGATTCTACCTCAGTGCCTTCTCCTTACCAGGAGGAAGTCTGCCTGAGTTGCATGTTGACTACTGTTGTATGTGATCTTGTGTCTGCCTTTCTTTCCGAACCATGTGTTGGCTACTATCAAGCCATTTTCCAGACAGAAGTCTAGAATGGCTTCTCCTTCTTTATTCCTGTTGCCCCATCCATGTGGACCCAGGCAGTCCTGATATCCTTGGATACCACAGCAAATACTAAAACTTACAGCAACCATAAAAGATTTAATCCACTGAAAGACCAATGTCACAGTACCAGTAATACACAACCAATGTATAGAGATAGCCTTTTCAGAGTAAAAGATAATCTTATAACTTCCAACTGCTTCCTCCCACATCAATTAACAATCAATTAACTATCAATTATACAATCAGTTAACTAAAAACTTAAAAACATAATATATTGATTACAGAAACCATTTGGTTTGAGAGTATTAAATTTCAGTATCAAATACAATTCTTTTTTTCTTAACATTTGTTTTATACATTTGTCATTTAAGTATTTGGAAATTAATGGAATTACTTTTGAAACAAGGGGAACTTATAACTGTAATTCAACAGCAGTAGTGTATGGTATTGAATGCCCTGCAAAAATATTGGAGAAACCAAAGAACATTAGCTTGTAGAATTAAAGAGCATGTATGCATTTCAATAGCCTTCATGGAGGTAAAATGATGGTATTAGGGTAACAGTATTGCAAAACCAAATACTTAAATGACAAATGTATAAAACAAATGTTAAAAAAATTAAATTGTGACTGTTCATGGTTTTAAGTTTTTGATAGTTAATTGATTGTTAATTGATGTATATAAAAGCAGTTGAGTTAGTATAAGATTATCTTTTACTCTGTCTTTCAGTGGATTAAATTCGAAGTCCTGATATCCTGTTCTATCTATCCCGATATGTGCATTCAAGTCACCCATTATCAACACCAAGTCATGTTCTCCTGCTTTATCTAGTAGGTCCTGCAACTGCTGTTTGAATGCACTCTTTTCCTAACTATCACAACCCTGCTGTGGGGCATAGGCTGAGATTATGAATACTGCCCTATCATTACCCTGTCTGACTGCCATGAGTCTGTCATTAATTCTGATGATATCCTTTACTGCCTTCTGAAGCCTCTCTCTCACTGCAATTCCTACACCATTTCTAGCCTGCCCTCCACCTGAGTAGTAGACTATGGATCCCAAACCAAATGGCTTTGCTGCAATGCCCTTCCATCTCTTCTCCTGGATACATAGGATGTCCAGCCTCCTCCGTATCATCATGTCAGCCACTTGCAAGCTGCATCCTGTCAGTGAACCTACATTATGCATAGCAATTCTCAGTTCATGTTTGGCAAGTTGGTTGGTTTTAAGTCCAGCTTTTGCTCAACAGAGCTATCCCAGGTAACCCAGGCTGGGCGACTGGACACTGGCCAGCCAGTAGCTTATTGACCCAGGGCTGCTGGGCTTTATGATGGGGCACACACTGGCCAATAGGGCCACATATACCCCTTCCACCATTGGGAAGGGTCTCTGGCATGAGTCAGATTATGCCGGGTCCTCAACCCACTTATCACAGGTAACTACCCATGCCCAGTTTTGGTAACATTAGTCAACATGACTGAATCACCTAGAGCCATATTTTTACACTGTTGAGTGGCTAATCTTGCCACAACATGCAGTCTGTAATCCGTGTTCTATCTTGAGGATACTGTGCACCACAGTAGATGCCCAAAGCAGTTGGTTAGTACAACTCTTCCCCCTATAGGGCACCATGTAGAGTCTGTGCTGCTGCCCACATCTCCATTCATTGGTGAGTTTGAGATGAAAACACACATGTTTTTCGGACATGGGAGAAACAACATGGAGAACAATGCAAACTTCAAACAGGCATTGGTCGGAGGTCAAGATCGAACCTTGTGCATGGGAGACAAAGACCTTAACCACTAAGCCGTCTGGTCTTATCTTCATAAGACAGAAGACAATGAGCTATGCTTGACATGTAATCTGTGAGAGCTGCAATTATCTTCATAAGACAGATGACAATGAGCTCTGCATGACATGTTGCGATCTGTGAGAGGTGCAATTACCTTCATAAGACCGAGGACAATGAGCTATGCATGACATGTCATGATCTGTGAGAGGTGCAAGTATCTTCATAAGACTGGGGACAATGAGCTATTCATGATGTCATGATCTGTGGGAGGTGCAAGTATCTTCGTAAGACAGAGGCAACACTTTCACTTAAAATGGTAACCTTTGAGCATAAAATGGTAGTCATTGAGCATTACATTGTACCATCTAAACTTCTTTACAAACCTACCAAATAGTGAATACACTGAGACTAAGAACCACTTCCTAAGTTTCCTACAAGAAAAGATAAGTCTCAGCATACAAGTAGCATCACCATATCACCATCTTCTCCAGTGTCAACGGGTTTCCAGTTTGCAAACTGTACAGTAATATCATAGTAATTGGTGTCTCCATTATAGACATGCAGACACAATGTTTGTGAGGCTAGAGAAGAACAGGGTTATATTTATCTCTCAATGATATTGCCAGCACTCTTCACTCCTTTAGATGGGGCAAGTATAAATGTGACCTGGTGGTAATTTGTGTCATTGTGAATGACTTGCATAATTCAACCCTTAGGGAGATGATGAGAGACATACTGACTTCCACCATAGCTCTCAACCAGACAGGGACAAATTGCAACAGAATCAGGGACAAATCCTGAAAAAAGAGGCAATGAGGGACACTTTTAAAATATTAGTACTATTAACTTGAGACATGGACAGAAAAAGAGAATGTGAATTACTAGACCTTTTCTCAAGTAAAATAAGTCTACAGCTCTTAACTATTGTCATTATTTACTAAGTGTAATTCAACACCTTTCCACCAAAAGTCACCTGTTTTAGGAAGGATTAAGAGGGGCAGAGCTAAAATATGAGTCAAACTCAGGGACAACTGAGCGGTATGTAGGACTGTTAACTTGAGACATTGACACAGTAAGATAATGTGTGTGTGTGTGTCTTCCGGCTTTTCGGTTCTAATGATTGGCAGTAGAGTTTACATGCTGGCTTGCCTTCACAGTAGGCGCTTTAACTGAGAAACTATGGCGACAGCGGCTAAGATAATAAGAGTTAATATACATTTTCTACTTATTGTTATTATTTATTTTGTGCAATTTATCACCTTTTCTTCAAAAGTCTCCTGTTTTAAGAGGGATTAAGATGGACAGAGCTGAAAATGTGAGTCAGAATCAGCTGAGAGGTATGAGCTTCACTGTGCATCTAAGCTCAAAACACAAGTCTGCTACAGCTAACAAAGTCTCCACAGTGCTCATGAAACACCCAACAAGCCCGTAAGATGTAATACTCAAAAAAAAGTTTTCTTGTAATTGGAGACTCAATAGTGAGACACATGAATGTTTCACTCATCAGGCTGGACAAGGAGAATGTCATAGACAGCTGCCTGTCTAGGATTCAGATTCACCAAATCGTAAATAAGCTCAGGTCTCTCAGCAAATAGTACTGCTATGACTCTGTTATAGTTTATGTTGGGAGATGACCCTGAGAGGTGTACCACAGGACTATATATGAGGAGAGATATGGTCAGAGTCTCTGAGTATGTGTCCCAGGCTGGTATGCCTCTAGCCTTGAGGAGCATGTTATCCTCACCTAAGAAAAAATATACCACATAAACAAAAGATTAGAATTTCTTTGGTGGCTGGTTTTTTTTGCTCCTGCCAGGAAGGATTTATTTCGCCACTGCCAAAGCCATGGTCAACAAACCTTTGCTTAGCACCACTAGATGGTTTTCATAGCACCACTTGCTGCCCTCTTGGCTGCCGCCCTCTTTGCCTCTCTCTCAACATGCATTTTTTTACAATTAACAAAAAACAGCATTACTGATGTGAAATTAACCAGTTAGAACAAAATAAGGGTCATGCTGCTAAATGCTAGGAGCTTAAACCAAAAATTGCACTCCATGGGATACTTCTATCACTAGAAGAGATGTATATCTGTGCAGAGACAGAATCCTGGTTTAAAAGGCCTTAGAGAGTGCCTGCACCCTGCAAGGGCACATGTGAACTCCAACGCTAGATCACAAAGAAGGATGGTTTCAATAGTGAGACACATGGATGTCTCACTCATCAGGCTGGACAAGGAGAGTATCATGGACAGCTGCCTGTCTGGTGCCAGGATTCACCAAATCATGCATGCGCTCAGGTCTCTCAGCAATAAGTACTGCTATGACTCTGTTATAGTTTGTGTTGGTGAGAATGACCTGAGATGTACCTCACAGGACTATATGAGGAGAGATATGGTCAAGCTCTCTGAGTATGTGTCCCAGGCTGGTATGCCTCTAGCCTTGAGGAGCATGTTATCCTCACCTAGAATTATGCCACAGTATAAACAAAAAAGATTAATTTCAATAATTGGCTTAGTTTTTGCTGTCATTCCAAGGGGATTTATTTCCTGCCTGCCAGGGAAGCCATGGTCAACAAACCTTGCTGCTTTGCCAGAGATGGTTTTCACATAGCACCACTATGCTTTTGGCTGCTGCCAAAGGCTCTTGCCTCTCTCATAGTGCATTTTTTAGACATGGTCTCAAAAACAGCATTACTGATGTGAAATTAACCAGTTAGAACAAAATAAGGGTCATGCTGCTAAATGCTAGGAGCTTAAACCAAAAATTGCACTCCATGGAAGCACTTCTATCACTAGAAGATGTAGATATCTGTGCAGACACAGAATCCTGGTTTAAGGCCTTAGAGAGTACCCTGACCCTGCAAGGCTGCAATGCCTTCCATACCTTTAGATCACAAAAGGAACATGTGAAAACCAAAGGAAGTGGTGTTTCAGTCTATATTAGAGTTAAATTCACCTCATGTCTAGTTAGACTGGACAGCTCCATGGAGTTACTCCAGGTCCAGGTTATAGTGGGTTAAGACCACCATTCAGTCCTAGCCAGTTATAGATCCCCCACCATGGGTCATGACACCCATGAATCCTACTTAACTAAACTGGAGACAATCCACATTTTACCAAACCCACTGGTTATCCAATAAAAACAATTAGAGGATGTAGGAATCCTGTCCCCTGATTACTTAAACCACTAAGGCCTTTTTAAAGCAAAGCGACAAAGCATGGGAATCCTGGAAATGACTTAAAATTTTCACAACTAGACAAACCTACCTAGAACGTATAAATAAGGCAAAAAAGCAGGTTAGGCTAGACAAACAAAATTACAACTTAACCCTACAAAATAAATATAGTAACAACCCACAGAAATTCTGGGCTGCAGTGAATGGCTCACCTGGAAAAACCACCACACTGCCACCAAACATAGAGGGTGCCAACCTTGACATAGCATCCAGTTTTAATAACTATTTTACCTCCACCATTCTAAAACTAATAAATGATACTAATCCCACTACCTCCCTACCAACCATCAAAGGCAAACTTAATTACACCCCCTTTTCAAGCCAATATCTACATTAACCATCCAAAAACTCCTTGCCAAACTGAAGCCTACCTCCCAGCCAAATTCCTCCAGCTTGCATCTAGAGCCATATCCTACCCATCTCAATACGAATAAATAGATCCATCAAAGAGCACTATGTTCCATCACTATGGAAAACCTCATACATCATTCCCATTCATAAGGGTGGCACCTCCACTGATCTATTCAAATACTGTCCCACTGCAATTCTTTCACCCCTATCAAAATCCTAGAAAAATGTATCCATCACCAACTCCTGTCCCATCTACTCTCCAACCACCTACTTTCACAAACTCAACACAGATTTCGACATGACTATAGCCCCACCACTGCCCTCACTAACTTCACCAATACCATAAACACATACAGAAACCAAGGGCAACTTGTTTTTGCCACCTTCCTAGATCTATCAAAGGCATTTGATACAGTTTCACATAATAAACTACTATCCTCCATTTCCAAACTGAACCTCAATAATAGTACACTACAATGGTTCCGTAGCTACCTACGCTACCACTCTCAATCTGTTAAATGGCACAACTCCCTTTCCTCCCCTCTCCCAGTCAAATGTGGTGTACCGCAAGGTTCAATACTTGGTCCCATTCTATTCAATGTCTTTACAAACCCACTTCACTTAGCAACGACAAAGTCCAACATTATCCAATACACAGATGACACTACCCTAATCTGCTCTGCATTCAATTTCCAGCTGCTACAAATCAGAGCTTAAGAGTAATTTTCAAATAGAAAACTGGTTAAACAATTCGCAACTACTACTGAACCCTAAAAAAATGCAACTAATGCTATTCAGCCCAACAAAGACATTAAATCCCACCTTCTCCATTGTTTCAATCAATAAGACC
This sequence comes from Protopterus annectens, assembly GCF_019279795.1. Lineage (NCBI taxonomy): Eukaryota > Metazoa > Chordata > Ceratodontiformes > Protopteridae > Protopterus > Protopterus annectens. Next base: position 151,451,473 of record NC_056736.1, on the reverse strand, counting down.
CTCATAACTCCTGTTTCAGAGGCCAAACTACTAGGACTTACAAGTGACCACCAACTTAAATTCAGTAGACACATATCCCTAACCATCTCCAAAGTCCACAAAAAACTAGGCTGCCTTTATCATAGCAACAAATTCCTAACCTCTGATTCCAGAACTGCCATAGCCAGAACTCATCTCCTATCAGTCCTACTCTATGCATCCCCAGTATTTATAAATCTAATTAAAACTGACCTTAACAAACTTTCTACATGTTACAACAAAATAGCTAGGTTTGCAATTAGTGCTAAATCAGGCTCTCACCACAGCCAGTCCCTACATAAACTACATTGGTTAGAATTCCCTAACCTACTTCGCTACCACCAACTCATTTTAGCCCATCAAATACTGTACCATGCTGAGAAAACCCCTGCCCTACCAGGCCTTCTAAACTTCCATAGTAATAAAAGGGAACTTCGATCTAGTAACAAAGCCCTAGTAGAAGACATTCCATGTAAAAATAGCTCAGGGGAATCTCTATTCCCTTATGAAGTTGCAGAAATATAGACCACACTACCCCCACACCTCAGAAATCAAAACCACTCTACCTCATTCAAAAAAAAACTTCTCAAATCAAAACTGTATGAAAACCATTTATGTAACTGCAATGACCCTCCCTGAACCCACCTCTACTACACTATTACTATCCATATCCACTCCTATTGAGCAGGTTTCCACAGCCTTATCCTCTGCCCTGTCATACTTCTCTTCTTTTTTCTCGCCTTCTATGACATTGATTGCATATATAATGTATTTAAGCTCGCCTACATATCTTGTAACAATTTTTTTTCCTTCTAAATAACATGTTATGTAACCTTCTGGAGACTTTCTCCCCAGGACTCCACTGGAAAAGGACACCTGGTGTCCAGTTGGACAATCCTGGTAAACAAATGTTAATAAATAAATTAAAAATAAATTTCAATTATCCCACCAACAAGTGGAAAAACTACTCTAGTTCAAACTTGCTAGCACATCATCGTGAACAAAGGAAAAGCTTTAATGGATCGAAAGATCAAAACAAAGATGGCGAGGGCTCTTTTAATGCCGTGAATACGCCCGAAATTCTCTGTGAGGGTGGAATTACTAATAAGAGAAATACTGGCACAAGAGGAACTGTTCCAGCAGGTCAAAAAAACATCTTTTCCAACAGGATGGTTTCAGGTACTGTTTGCCATGACAATGAGACTAGTTTACAGTCCAAAGAAATTAAGGACTGGTTATTGCAAAAGTATTCTTTTAAACAAAATGTTTCTAATGGGCAACCAGTGGTGGCTGATTCCTATAGAGTTAAACTGGACAATTTGTATAAATTAATGTTAAATTATCGGACATTAGAAATAGAAAATGAATACCTAAACGAGTGTGTTTGTAGGGTAATAGTCCCAAAGGGACTGAGGGTTTTTAAGTTTCCCAACAATGTGCTCGATGAGTCTGTTTTTATAAAGAGTTGATAGAACTGTTCAACAATTGTGGGTTACATATGTTAAGACTTATGATTAAGGAAAACAGTAGGTTACAAGTTACTTTGCAGAAAGAAATAACTTGAGTTGAATCATTGTATAAAAGAAGACCTGATTTTTACTATAAGAGAAGAGAAGGACAAATATTTTAAGATCAGGGAGGAGATTGATGAAAGATGTGGGGAAACTATTCAAAGAAAGTTTAAAAAGTTAGAATGAGATACAGATGAATATAAAAATGGTACAGTATACCCCAAACCTCGAGCCCCTGGTTTTTTAAAACACCTTTATTGAAATAAAATGGTTAATGATAAACAAGGAAATCCTGAGGATGTCAACCACTTTCAGGAAGAAGGGTGTAGTTATGAAGAATTTCCCCCTCTTCATAGATCGGAGAGACTAATGAATAAACCAGGGTATCAAGAAAGAAATTTTATATGGAGAGGGGGGGAGAAGGGGAAGGGGGAAATATTAAAGGCGGTGGTTACACCACTACAACCCCCACCCAGTGATGACACAGTTAGCAATGATATTTTGGTAAACGGTGTCAAACATACCTTCAATGATTTTAGTATTTATAATTTTAGTGGTATTATAATTGAAAAAGAACATTTTAGCCTGCTTGCAAAAGGTTTCAAATATATAGGTTCATAGGTTCATAGGTTCATAGGTTTATACTAGGCTATCTGACCTAGGGCATTTATAAGCCTAGCCAGAGTGTGTGTGGCTTTCACCACCCCTTAGGATGAGAATACTATACCCATTAATTTGCTGTGCCTCTGTCCAGCAGTGATACAGAGATGATTCCCGGGGTAAACCTACGATCTCCCATCCACTCGTCAAGATTTCTCTTGAACAGAGTCAGTGAGGGGCTCTGCCTCACATGGACTGGGATTCTGTTCCATAGTGTAGGGAGTCTCTGGGTGATGAATCTGTCCCTCCAGCACGTCCTATTTATATCCGTGTTGAGGTTTAAGTCTCTTGCTCTCGTGGCTCTGGTGTATTTGGATTTTTTGAGGTGGAGCATGTCCATTAATTCCGGGTTGGACATGGCCTTGTATGTCAGGCACAGATCACCTCTGAGCAGACGGTATGCGACTGAATAGAGGTGGAGTTTCTTCAGTCGGGCATCGTATGACATATGTTTGAGCCCCTTTATCCTTTTGGTGAGGAACTTTTGGGGTCTTTCCAACTGCTGCAGGTGTCGGGTAAGGTACATTCAATGGGGCGTTGTACTCAATCATTGGTCTGATAAGTGAAGAGTACAGGGTACAATGACCTCTCCTGATCTGGATGTGAATCCCTTCATGATCAGGTGGACAATGTAGAAGGTCTTCCTAACCACTTTGGCAATGTGAGTGTCAAAAGAGAGGTTACTGTCAACTTGGGTCCCCAGGTCCCTGATAACTTCTTCCGTGTTTAATGGATTACCACCTATGTGGTAATTAGGGGTTACCTTGTTTTTCCCAAAGGGTATGACTATACATTTTTGGCATTTAGCTTAAGGCCATGGCTCTGGCACCAGTTATCCATTTCTATGAGACCTTTCTGGAGGATGTCTGTGTCTGATGGAGTGTCAGTTATGGTGCCCAGTTTGCAGTCATCTGCAAATTTTGTCAACCACAATCCCCTATGTTTGCCTGCACTTCAGAAAAATAAATGCCGAACAAGAGGGGCCCAGGACTGAGCCCTGAGGGACACCGCTCATGACCGCTTAGAGTCTGACATGGCACCAGCAACTCTAACCCTGTGTGTTCTGTCCTTGAGCCAGTTTGCAACCCATCTTGTGACATATGGGTTTACATCTAAGCTGGTGAGCTTTTCTATGATGCCCGAGTGGGGTATTGTGTCAACGCTTTTGCTAGGTCAAGGTAGGCTGTGTGAACTGCCTTACCCTCATCAATGGCCTTAGTGACTGTTTCAAAAGTCGACCAAGTTCAAGAGGCAGGATCTGCCCTTGACAAAGCCAAATTGGGTAGGATCCAGTGTCTGTAGGTCCCCAATGTCTTTATTTATGAGTTCCATTATGATCCTCTCCATAGCTTTGCAGACAAGGCTCGTCAAGCTTATGGGGCGGTAATTTCAGGGTCCGTAGAAGCACCGCCTTTGTGGAGTGGGACTACAGTTGCCGTCGCCATTCTTTGGGTGCGTATCCTGTAGTAAGGCTAAGATTAAACAGCAGCCTTATGTGTGGGTTTAGTTCCTCATTGAGTTCGTGTAGCACACATCCGGGGACACCGTCCGGTCCCATTGATGCTGTGTTTTTTGCTTTAGAGAGAGCAGCTCTCACCTGGGCATCTGAGATGTTTGGGAGGCTAGACTCTGGTGGGATAGATATTTCTCCTTTGGGGAGGGAGGGAGAAATTTGCACTGAACCTGTCTGCCAGTATGTTGGCAATGTCTGTGGGTTCAGTGATTTTTTATCATTTTGGACTAATTCTGAGCATATCTGGGAGTTTCCACCCAGGTTTCTAACATAGCTAAAGAAGGCTTTATGATTGTCTTTTGTGTCATTAGCGATTTTTCTCTCAAAGTTGGCCTTGGATGATTTTATGAGTGATCGTAGTTTTTTGCTAGTATTGATCAGAGATGCCTTCCCATTTAAGGATTTTGCTCTGTCATGTAGTAGCTTTCTCCTCTTGTTGTAGAGTTTGTTTATGGCTGGAGTCCACCAGACCGGGCGCCTGCCTTTGGTGGAAAGGGTCTTGATTTTATTAGGGATTGCTTGATCCATACATTCCTGGAGGTGCTCGTAGAAGGCATTTGTAAGGGTTTCAGCAGCGTGGGTTGTGGTTTCCACTGGCTCAGGGGCCTTGAAGGATACCACTCCAGTCTTAATTCACTACAAAAAGGCAGACCTCATACAGTCAATATTATATATAAAATAGTTTTTTAGAAAAATTAATTTAAATTTATTATTAACACCTGAGGTGGAAACCATAGATCAACAACTTAAGAGAAGAGCTATATTCAATCCACCGTTACATCCTCAATTGAATAACTTAGAAAAAACTATGGAAAAAGAATTAAGAAATAGATATAATAAGGTTGGATTTCAGCCTAACTTAACTAGGAAGGAAATGAATATTTTACAAACTTTGAGAGACAATCATGGGATTAGAATAATGAAACCTGACAAAGGGGGAGGAATAGTCATCATGGATAATATATTGTACGAAGGGAAAATGAATTAAATTTTATTTAATGGGGAAGGTTATACCAACGTGTCCATCAATGAAATTAATATTGCTTATAACAAAATTGATATTTGTTTAAAATATATGTTTTTTGAAGGGCTATTTGACAAAAAAAGTTTGAATTTTTAAAAATTGATAAGCCTAGGGTCCCTTCTATCTTCTGAATTCCGAAGATTCATAAAAGTGAGGTTGATCCTCCCCTAAGACCCATTGTCTCAGCTTGTGGTTCCAAAACACATAGTTTGGCCAAGTTTGTGGATAGTAAATTGAAAAATTTCTGGATTAAGAAGGAATCAATATTAAAAGACTCTTGGGACCTTCTTGAAGTTATTACCAAGGAGGTTTTATGTGACAATTTAATATTTGTGACCATCGACATCATGGATCTATTTTCAAGTATTCCTCACACAGAAGGAATGGAAATGTTTGAGGAGGCTGTATTTCAGGAAGATACTTTAACTCATAATGACAAAATTGTATGTGTATCCCTAATGGACTTAGTTCTTAAATATAATTTTTTAAACTTTTGTGGCGAATTTTACAAGCAAACCAAGGGTGTTGCTATGGGGGCTGCTTGTGCCCCCACTTATGCCAACCTAGTATTGGCTAGGTGGGAGGAGTTATTTGTTCTTGATTCCAGGTTTTGTTCTTGTTGGAGACTTTACCGAAGATTTTTGGATGACATAGTCATTTTATGGTCAGGGGGTATTGAGCAATTGGAGGAATTTAAAGTGTATTTGGGGGAAAACAACTCATTTTTTAAAATTTACTTTTCATGTTTCCACTGAAAAGTAAAAATTTTTAGATGTGGAAATTTATAGAAGAAATGATAGATTTGAATCCAAAATATACAGGAAACCCACCTTTTGTAACTCATTTTTACATTTTCAAAGTGCGCATACTTATTATTGTAAAAAGAATAAAGTGAAGGGACAGTATGTCCGAGGTAGTCGTATGACCACCTTAGAAGGCGATTTTAAGGAAGAGTGCAACTTATTAAACAAAATGTTTTTGAAAAGAGGTACCCCCAAGACTTCATTCATAAAATATATGAAGAAGTTTTGAATGGGAGAGAAAATAGATTCAAACCTATTCTTGGTAATAAAAACCTAAATGAAATAATTGGTGGTTTGGAAGTATCAAATACTAATACCCCCACTTTCAAAGAGATGGATTACAGACATGCTTTAGTTCTTGAATATAATGCTTTCAATAATAATGTCACAAAACAAGTTATTGAAAGAGAATGGACTAAATTCATTAGTTTAACTGATTTGGACCAGAAAATATTAAATCATAATGTTAAAGTAGTATATAAAAATTCACAATCATTCAAAAATATGTTGGAATACAAAGGCCCCCAAACATCTAATAAAACTAGGAAGGGTACCTTCAAATGTGGACACTGTGTGTATTGTAGTAATATAATAGATAAGGACAAAGTTTTCCTGGAAAGTAGACAGAGATGGATCACAAGTATAGATTATTACAATTGTGAAACTAAAGGTGTGGTATACCCAAGACTATGCTCAGAATGTGATGCTTTTTACATGGGCAAAACGGAAAGAGTTTTAAAAAGAAGGATATATGAACATAAATATGAGATATCCACAAAAAAAGAAACTGATGCTTTGTATAAACACACCTTAACTTGTTACAACGCTAAATTTCATCTCATGGTTTTAGAATAGGTTAAAAAAGACGTGAGAGGTGGTCTGTGGGAAGAAAAATTGGAATTTAGGGAGCTATGGTGGCAAATCTCCCTTGATGCAACTAATCCCCCTGGTCTTAATGATTTTATTTCCATTATGCCACTTTTAAAGTTAAAAGCAGGTAAAATATGAATATTTTAAGTGTATTTATTATTTTAACCAGCAGATGGCAGGCTATATTATATAAATTATATAAATTATTTTTTAAAGTATTTTTAAAAAAAAAACATTTTATAATACCTAACATTGATTTTCATATATTCACCATTACAATAACATCTATTGTTTTAAAGGTGGTTTTTCACTATTTATTTGTTCATTCATTCATGTAAACAGGTCTTTGTAACAACAAAAAGGTTGGTTCAGGAAAGAAATGTTTTAAAACACATGGATAAGCAGGCAACATTAACTAACAATTTAACTCTCAATTTGGAAGTTGTGTTGATTAGGTAATTGTTTTTTAATAATTTTATATAAGGTTTGATTTATTCTGTAGAGGGTATCTGAAGAAGTCGGTTTGTTTAAGACGAAAACGCAATTTTGTTTTAAGGCGTTAATGTGCATTGAGTTTGTTGTCGGTGTAAACCTGTGGATTTTAATAATAAAATACTGTTGCTGACATCCGTGGCTCTAGCAGTATTGGCATTCTACTTCGTTTTTGGTTTTTCTGTGCCAATCATCCTTTTTGTATTTGTGGCAGTCCCTACATAAACTACATTGGTTAGAATTCCCTAACCTACTTCGCTACCACCAATGCATTTTAACCCATCAAATACTGTACCATGCTGACAAAACCCCTGCCCTACCAGGCCTACTAAACTTCCATAGTAATAAAAGGGAACTTTGATCTAGTAACAAAGCCCTAGTAGAAATCATTCCATGTAAAAATAACTCAGGGGAATCTCTATTCCCTTATGAAGTTGCAGAAATATGGACCACACTACCCCCACACCTCAGAAATCAAAACCACTCTACCTCATTCAAAAAAAACTCCTCAAATCAAAACTGTATGAAAACCATTTATGTAACTGCAATGGCCCTCTCTGAACCCACCTCTACTACACTATTACTATCCATATCTACTCCTATTGAGCAGGTTTCCACAGCTTTATCCTCTGCCCTATTATACTTCTCTTCTCTTTTCTCCCCTTTTATGACGTTGATTGTATATATAATGTATTTAAGCTCACCTACATATCATGTAACAATTTTTTTTTCTTCTAAATAACATGTTATGTAACCTTCTGGAGTCTTTCTCCACAGAACTCCACTGGAAAAGGACACCTGGTGTCCAGATGGACAATCCTGGTAAACAAATGTTAATAAATAAATAAATTAAAAATAAATTTCAATTATCCCACCATCAAGTGGGAAAATTACTCTAGTTCAAACTTGCTAGCACAAAAGTTCCTTGACTTTGTGAATTAAAATGCCCTGGAGCAAATTGTCCATACCCCAACAAGAGGAAAAAACATTCTAGATCTGCTCCTCACCAACATGTCAAACAAATGCACTGCTGTAACTGTTGGACCCTTGTTATTTAAAGCTGTCCACAAATTAGTCACCTTTGAACTGACTCTAACACATGAACTCACAAAGGGTGAAATCAGACTAAAAATTTCATCAAAGCAAACTATACCTTCCTGGGTAAATGTATAAATGCATTCTATGCCCCACCCCAAGTGGAAAGTGGTAGCTACGCTGACGCTTAAACTAAAGCCTTGTGCAATCACTATCATAAGTGTATAAACTCGGCTGTACCAGACAGAGTCAAAGCCCCAAGTAAAATCAAGCTGCCATAGTGGACTTCCAGCATCAACAAACTCTACAGTAAATGCAAAAATTTGCTGTCCAAGAAAACTAAGACAATGACCCAATAATGGAAAAGTACCCTCCTCAGCCTTAACAGGCAAACAAGACAACTTGTCAAATACTCCAAGAGCTCCATTGAAGGAAATCTTGCAAGTACTGCCACTGATAACCATAAGGCCTTTTACAGCTATGTACATAACCTAAAGGGTAGGACCCAAGCATGTGAAGAACTGGTGGCCAATGGTATCACATATACTGACCCCACTGAAGTTGCACACCTGCTAGTTGACAGGTTTGGTGAAAATTTCACTCCCTATCCCCTCCTAACTTACAACAAACCATTCCGCAAACGTTCCCCCCACCTTATATATCTGAAGAGTAGGTCCTCAAAGCCCTGTCCAAGGCAAAGAACATGGCCCCTATGGGACCAGATGACATCCCATGCTGCTGTCTTCTAAACAGGCTAAAACATGAACTAGCATCACCACTAAGTACCCTTTTCAATCATATTGAAATGGAGAATAGCTACAGTTATTCCCCTCCACAGAGGTGGCCTAGCAACAGACCCAAGGAATTACAGATCCATAAGATTGACCAGCCTCATCTGTAAGGCCATAAAACGTATCACTATGGACCTTATAAATAAAGACATAGGTGACCTCCAAACCCTGGAATCTACCCAGTTTGGCTTCGTGAAGGGCAGATCCTGCCTGTTAAATCTGGTGGATTTCTTTGAAAATGTGACCAAGGCCATTGATGAGGGCAAATCTGTGCACACAGCATACCTCAATTTGGCAAATTATTTCAACACAATCCCACATTCATGCATTACTTATAAACTTAGCAAACTGAATATAAATTCCTTCCTTCTAAGATGAGTTGCCAACTGGCTCACAAACTGGACACACATTACCAAAGTGGGTTTCTCCACATAAACCAGCAGACCTGTTACCAGCAGGGTATCACAGGGGTCAATGCTGGCCCCCTACTCTTTGGTATATACTTCTCAGAAGTTCATGTCAAAATAAAAGGGTTGTGGCTGACCAAGTTTGCAGATGACTACAAACTAGGTGTAATCATTGAATCCCTAGATGATGTCAGTATACTCCTGGATAGTCTCACTCAGACCAGCGACTGGTGTATTAGTAACGGTCTCAAACTGAATGCAAAGAAATGCATCATCATTTCCTTCAGCACAAACAATGCCCCTTCGCACTATCAAATCAGTAACAACATCCTAAGTACCCATGAAGTGGTAAGGGACATGGGAGCACAGGTTGATCATAACCACCACTTGTCTACCATTGTAAGGAAAGCTTTCCACGTAGCTCATTTGATTAAAAAAGGCATTGCCTTGAGAGCAAAGAAAAAGTTATAATCCCCCTATACGTGGCACTTATCCAGCCCATAATTGAGTATAACGCCCCATTTGGTATGTACTGTACTAAGTACCTACAGCATTTAGAGAGATCTCAAAGGTTTCTAACAAAGAAGATCAAGGGCCTCCAGCCCGTGCCATCCATTAAATTTCTAAAATCCTTGTCACTATACTCCGTATCGTATAGACTTCTTAGGGGAGACTTATGCCTGGCCTACAGAGCAATCTAAGACTCAGATCTACTGAATGTACAGCATATCCGTAAATCAAACGGCTCTAGGGCTACCTATTCCAGAGACTTAATTATGGCCGGGCCTGTGACTTAAATAGGACATGCTGGAGGGACAGATTTATCTCTCCGCAACTGCCATGTGTTTGGAACAGGCCTCCAATTCATGTGAAACAGAGCACCTCTATGACACTGTTCAAGAGGAACCTGAATGAGTGGATGGCACACTGTAAATTATTACCAGGAATAGCACCCACAACCCTCCTGGACATGGGCAGTCATCACTAAATGCAATCTTTGGTATTGACTAGTAACCCTACTGTATTACATTAGGTTGAAATGGCTAGGTTTAAAATGACCTGTGGGTCAATAGACTAGTAATTTCCTATAATCCTAGGAAAGGCACTGGTCCTCAGTGGAATCCTATCTTTATCCAAAATGATGCCTGCATACAAATATAAAATATTTGTCTTCAAAAACGGCATAAACAGTTGACATCATTCTAGGGATGGTCAACGATTTGTCAACCCGGAATGAAATGTAGAATAAGTCAGTTTACTTCACAAAAGATAACTTGCACATCTCTATCTATATTTTTCATCTACTGGCCAAAGTCCTTGCTACCTCATAGTGCTTATTTAGGTAAAATCCAGCTATTAGACATTCCAAAGCAATTGTAGCAAATTCTAAATCTGACTATATCAAAGTGGCTTTCTCAATGCCAAAAGTGTTAACGATAAATTTCCTGACATTGGGTCACTCCTGCAACTTGAACACATCCTTATCTGTGTCATAACTGAGACCTGGTTTCACTTCAAAGATAGCAATCCTTCCTTACTAGGGTGTAACACTTACCATGCATTCAGATGTGGGACAGCAGCAGGAACCTTTCCATATTTGCCAGAGATCATATCCCCTGCAGGTAAGTTCCCCAAGACCCACAAACTGAACGTATTGAACTCTGATTTACCCTTAACAAGACAATTTAACAACTTATAGCCTGCTAGAGGACACCATCCATGTCATCAGAATGCCACCAGAGACTCTTAAATATAATCCCTGAACTGACTCTAAAGGAAAATATAAATATTTATATTGGAGACTTCAGTAATCCTTGATTAACTGTCATACCCATATCTCAAAGGCTGGGTATGTTCAGTGATTCCTGAAACAAATAACTGACAATTTCCTAGAACAAAATAATTAAGCAGCCCTGAACATTCTTGACCTAGTGCTTACAAGCCTGGGTCTGAGTGTACCATGCCTACAGTATCTCCTTCTCTGGTCAAATTTGTCCACAAGCTAGTATCTCTCTCCTATAAAGTTGCATACACCTTTGCTGTAAACAATTATGAATCCAAGGACTTGAAGCATATAGACCTACTTATATTCTCTGATAATGTTTCTAAGTTGAATTGCGGCCTCAACAGCCCTCATGCAGTTTCAGCCGACATCTAAGCAGATGACTTCTGCTCTGGCCTACATACCTACATGAATTTAAAGTATTCAATTGTATTTATTACTGCTTGGTAGTAACTTGATTAAAGTGCAGCTATAATTCTAAGTCTTTTGGATTAAGCACTTGGGCTTCAGACTAGTTGTTTTACATTATTAAGGTTTGTGGCCTGCACTGTGGTGGCAGGACAGGTAGCTTACATTCTTCTAAGTTGGGAACTGCTGATTGAGGGCTCAGTGTCTGTTATTCTAAAAGTGTATTAGTTTTGGTTTAAGCACTTGGGCTTCAGGCCAGTTATTTTACATTAAGAAGGTTCGTGGTCTGCACTCTTGTGGGAGGAGAGGCTGGACTCTGCCCTTCTGAGTTGGGAATTTCTGGTTAAAGGCTTATAGTGCCTGCATAGTTGAACTGTTTCTTACTGAAATTGGTACACCTTGTTTGCTGTAGCATAGACTAGATCCAGGCCTGCTGAATCTAGGTTTGTTTGTATGCTTGTTGTTTGTTTGCTTGTTATTTCCCTGAAACGATAATTCCATCTAAAATGCGGATTTTCAGTGCTTCTGTGGATCCCTAGTGATATCTGCATTGCTTACTGTACTTATTTCATTGTTTCACTTGAAAGAAAGTTACTGTTTGTCGTTTTTGCATTTACGTTACCTGTAACACATTGCATTTAAGTTACCTGGCACTTGCTCACTAAAGCAATTATATGTCAGCACTAAAAAATTAAAAGCACTACACCCTCACAAACTCCCCTTGAGTACCTTGTTCCCCATTGGCCCTTTTTTCAATTATAAAGGAATTCCCAATACTATTCTAGCATGTCCAAAGGTCAGTTGTCAGTCTCCTCTCCGGTCCAGCTGGTGAATCTGGGAATCTTGAGGCAATGTTACAACTGCCTCATGTACACAGACAACCCTCTCCTCCTCCCAACAAATTCCAACACATGTGAGAGATGCAACCATATAGCCAAACTGGAGGCTAAGCTCTCTCAACTCAGTACTGGCGTAACCAGTCAGGAGGAGAAGGAAACCACACTCACTACAATTCCAGTCTCACATAGACCTACCACGACAGCAAACCAAACACATAAACACAAAAACATACTCGGAGGCTCTAAATAAAAATCTGCCTAAGCAGCAGAGACCTCCAAAGCAGACACCCAAGCAACCGCTAGCCCAAAACAAAACATGTGCAACACATAGCTCACAAAGCCAGTGTGCCGAACAGTCATAGCCCATAAGGCTAAACAACAGACCTGATACACTTGTAATAGGTGACTCTATTGTCAGGCACACTGATGTCCCGCTCACCAGGCTGAACAAGGAGAAGGTCACGGTGAGCTTCCTGTCAGGCGCTAGGATCCACCACATAACACAAGCAATCATGTCACTCCAAGGCAAGTACAAATATGACTCAGTCATTGTCCATGCTGGTGTGAATGACCTGAGATGTACTTCCCTGGACTACATGAAAAGAGACATAGAGGAGCTCTCTGAGCATGTAGCCCAGGCCGGTATGACCCTGACCTTGAGTAGCATCTTACCCTCACCAAGAATGATGCCACAATATGAAGACAAGATGATCAATTTCAACAATTGGCTTAAGTATTAGTGTCATTCAAAGTTGATCCAATGCCTATCAGCCTGGGATGACATGCTGGACAAGCCACAATGCTTCGCTAGGGACAGCTTGCACCTGTCACCCCTGGGCTTTCGGATATTGGCAAAGGCTCTTGCTTCCCCCATAATGCCTTTTTTAGGCAAGGCTCAAAAGACAAACCCACCTCCATAGGTATCACAAGGGATAAGAAACTAAGAGTAATGCTACTCAACGCCAGAAGTCTAAACCTCAAGATGCACGCACTCAAAACTCTCCTTAGCACGGAGAACATCGATATCTGTGCAGTAACAGAAACCTGGTTCAAGGCTCCTGAGAGCACTCCAGCACTACTAGGTTATACCTCATACCATGCTTTTCAGCCCCAAAGCTTGGACTGAACCACAAAAGGAGGTGGAGTATCAATATTCATCCAAGATACCCACACCTCCAGGTTGGTGGCACACCATGAATCATCAGAGACTATCCATGTGCAACTAACAGTGGGTAAAACTGCCTTCCAGTTTATAACCTACTACAGACCACCCTCCCAAACCCAGGAACCCCACTCGGACTTCCTGAGAACACTGGAAAATATGAAGGTCTCTCCAAACACTTTTATATTGGGCGACTTCAACTACCCAAACATAGACTGGGAGGATTACTCTAGCTCCAACACCCTAGCCCAAAGGTTCCTAGAATTTATAAACTCAAATGCTATGGAACAACTTGTTACCACTCCCACAAGAGGGGAAAACATACTGGACCTGATCATCACCAACATGGGGACTATATGCTCCAGACCAGAAGTGTATCCCTCATTGGTAAGATCAGACCATAAACTAATCTCACTGGATATTCACATCCCCACCCCACTCCCTGCCCAGAAAACCACAGTGAAAAACTTCTCTAAAGCAAATTTCACACTCCTCAAAACTGAGGTGGAATCCTTCAAAGCCCTCGAGCCTGTGGAAAATACGGCCCAGACCGCAGAATCCTTTATAAACGCATTCTATGAACACCTTCAGGAATGCATGGAGCATGTAATCCCAAATAAAACCAAGACCCAATCCTCCAAAGGCAGACGTCCTGTCTGGTGGACCCTAGCCATAAACAAACTATACAATAGAAGGAGGAAGCTACTACATGATAGAGCAAAATCCCAAAAAGGGAAGGCATCTCTTATCAGTATTAGCAAAAAACTATGGGCACTCATAAAATTGTCTAAGGCCAGCTTTGAGAGAAAAATTGCACAGATCACTAAGGATAATCACAAGGCTTTCTTTAGTTATGTTAGGAACCTGGGTGGGAATTCCCAGATATGCTCAGAATTAGTCCAAAATGACAAAAAATACATCGAACCCACAGACATTGCCAACATCCTAGCTGACAGGTTCAGCGCAAACTCCCCCCCCCCCCTCCCCACCAAAAGGGCAAATATCTATCCCAGTAGAGTGCTGCCTCCCTGACATCTCAGCTGCTCAGGTAAGAGCCGCCCTCTCCAAAGCAAAAAACACAGCATCAATGGGACCAGACGGTGTCCCGGGCTGCGTCTTACATGAACTCCAAGAAGAGCTAAACCCAAACATAAAACTACTGTTTAGTCTCAGCCTTACTACAGGATATGTACCCAAAGAGTGGTGTACAGCAACAGTGGTCCCTCTCCACAAAGGTGGTGCCTCAGCGGATCCTGGAAATTATCGCCCCATAAGCCTGACTAGCTTGGTCTGCAAAGCTATGGAAAGGATCATCATGGACCTCATAAATAAAGATATTGGGGACCTACAGACACTGAATCCTACCCAGTTTGGCTTTGTTAAGGGCAGATCCTGCCTCTTAAACCTTGTCGAATTCTTTGAAACAGTCACCAAGGCCATTGACGAGGGGAAGGTGGTCCACACAGCCTACCTGGACCTCGCAAAAGCCTTCGATACAAAACCCTCTCGGGCATTATAGATAAGCTCACCAGCTTAAATATAAACCCCTATGTCACTAGATGGGTTGCAAACTGGCTCAAGGACAGAACCCACATGGTTAGAATTGCTGGAGCCATGTCAGACTCCAAACCAGTTACAAGTGGCGTCCCACAAGGCTCAGTCCTGGGACCTCTCTTGTTCGGTATATATTTCTCGGAGGTGCAGGCCAAGATGGAAGGACTGTGGCTGACCAAGTTCGCAGATGACTGCAAACTGGGCGCCATAATCGACTCTCCAGCCGACACAAGCATCCTCCAAAAGGGCCTCATAGAAACAGACAACTGGTGCCAGAGCCATGGCCTCAAGCTAAACGCCAAAAAGTTATAGTCATCCCCTTTGGCAAAAACAAAGTGCCCACAAATTACCACATAGGTGGCAATCCATTAAGTACAGAAGAAGTAATTAGGGACCTGGGGACACAAGTTGATATCAATCTCTCATTTGACAACCATGTGGCCAAAGTGGTTAGAAAAACATTTTATATAGCCCACCTAATCATGAAGGGATTCGCATCTAGATCAGGGGAGGTCATCGTGCCTCTTTACTCATCCCTCATCAGGCCCATAATTGAGTACAATGCCCCTTTTGGGATGTACCTTACCAGACACCTGCAGCAACTGGAAAGACCCCAAAAGTACCTCACCAAGAGGATCAAAGGGCTCAGACAGATGCCATATGCTGCCAGGTTAAAGAAACTCCAGCTCTACTCAGTGGCATACCGCCTGCTCAGAGGCGATATGTGCCTGACATATAAAGCCATGTCCAACCCAGAATTAATGGACATGCTGCACCTCAGAAAATCCAAATCCCATCAAGCTATGCGCTCGAGAGACTTGAACCTCAGCACTGAAATAAATAGGACATGCTGGAGGGACAGATTCATAACCCAGAGGCTCCCTTCACTCTGGAATAAAATCCCAGTCCAGGTTAGGTAGAGTCCCTCATTGACTCTCTTCAAGAGGAATCTTGATGAGTGGATGGGAGATCGTAGGTTTACCCTGGGTATCACTTCTCTGTCACTGTTAGACAGAGGCACAGTATACTAACCTCGAAATAGGGCATAGCAAAATTAATTTAAAATGGGTGGCGAAAGCCAAACACACTCTGGCTAGGCTTATAAATGCCCTAGGGCAGATAGCCAAGTATGAACCTATGAACCTAATTTAGCAGTCCCCACTAATGCCAACTGAAATTGGAAATTTAAAAATAAGCAACCTTAGTGTACTATCAGTATAATTAAACTGGTAAACAAACGTAAAATCCTTTTGATGCCCTGAATCAATCTGAAACTATACACATATATTAACAAGTTAATAAGTAAAAAAATGACCAGCAGGAAGGTCAAAGCTAAATATGAGCTAAAACTAACAACAGAAGCCACGATTTACTACAAATCTTTCTTTCATTACTTTACAAAATAGAACTATAACACCCAAGACTGCTATATACTAAGTGAATTATCCACTTTAGTGATAACTTTACCCTCAAATCAGTTACTGAACTTCTGCAAATTTCTAAATTCCATACACCAACCTAAGATCAACGTGGAGGAGGTTCTGACTGTGCTATCAAAAATTAAACACAGCTCTTCCACAGCATATACAATTTAATGCATACCTGGTGGAGAGCACAAAACCTAGTCTCAATGGATCACTCATTGACCTGTTTTACTTAAATGTCGCAGCAGAGTACATTCCTGTGGTATGGAAGACAGCTATTGTTATGCCCTTTTATAAAGAGGTGGGGGTGGGCTACTACAGATTCTGTGAATGGCAGACCATCAGCCTAACTAGCTTAGTTTGCAAGGTCATCGAATTGATGACTTTTGTGTTCATAAGTTATAATATTCAAAACCTTGTGCAATTTGGCCCATGGCAGTTTTGCTTTGTCAAAAGTAGGTCATATTTGTTTAATGTAGTAAATTTCTTTGAAAAGATTACAAAGCCAGTTGATAGTGGTCATTCAGTCCATACAGTATATCTGTAACAGGCCAAGACCTTTGGCACTCTGTGCCATGATAGAAGTGGAAATAAAATAAACGATTACAAGTTATACCCTTATGTGGTAAGGTAGACTACAAATTGTATAAAATATAAAGCACACATAATTAAGGTGACAGACGTCAATACAAAAACTAAGAAAGTAATGGGCTAACCCAATGATCTGGGTCTGGGACCCCTTTCTTTTTGCCGTATGCTTATCTAAATTCCACACCATACACCTAGGCATATGGTGAATTAGTTTTACCAATGGGTGTAACCTGGATGATGTCTTTCTCTCCATTCCAGTTATAAAATCACTAGAACAAGAACTCATCATTACAAAACAATAGTGTACAGAAAAGGGCTTAAACCGTATGCAAATAAAATGTAGTATTGCCACATTTAGAAACCAGCCCTTGTCTAGTGTACACAGTAAAACCAGTAGCCCACTCCAAATGGGCACAGTATTGAAGGCCTTAGCATCTGGGCAGACAACTATCATTTAATAAAATTCTTCAAGAAATATTTCTCTCTATGTCAACTAATCTCTAAAGGAATCTCATCCAGGTTAAAAGAAGTTACCATTACTCTGTACTCTGCTCCAATTAGATCAATTATATTGCACAAGGCCACTTTCAACATGTACCTAGCCAGACATATTGTGCTGATAGAAACAAAATAATGGCCCCAAACAAAAAAATATTGGCCTAAAAACCCTCAGTTTGTTACCAAGAGAGGCTTGAAAATACACCGCTGAGGACATCTATGTCTTGCACTCAGTGCCATCAAAAACCTCATCATACTGGATCTTTTCAGCTTCTATTGGACCAGCATCTCCACAGACATTTGAACAAAGGATCAAAGCATCCACCAACGCTTAAAAATATACTTATGAGCCATTTACTACAAGTGGTTGTCCAGTCTCTGAAACAAATTCTTTTTATATGATAAACAGAGTGGTGAGGAAATCCTTTGATGTTGTCCAACTTATAAGTAAATGTATGGCATCTAAATCCAAAGAGGTCATTATCCTACTGTATTTCATCTTTATCAGGGCAATCATATAGTACAATACTCCCACTGGTATGTGTCTGACCAGGCATAGCAACTAGAGTGACCTCAGAGTTTCCTTACAAATAGAATACAAGGCATAACAAACCTGCCTTATGCAGAGCATCTTAAAGCCCTTTCCCTCTACTCAGTCCCCTATACATTGCTGAGGGGTGATCTATGCCTGGCTTACAAGGCATCGACAGACCTCACAATTGTGAATCTCCTGCATTTTCATAAGTCAACAGTACCAGAAGTACAAGGTGTATAGACCTGCATGTTGTCTAAATAGAACATGCTAGGGAGACAGATGTGTCCCAGAGACTGCCCCTTCTGTGGAACAGGCTTCTCATCCATGTGAAGCTGAGTTCCTCTATTACTCAGTTTAAGTGCAACCAATGACTGGATAATAGGACATTTACAGCAAGCCTGGCACCCATATCTCTTGTGGACAGAGGTAGCTTATAAATGTCTGGCCCTCAATATCCTCCTTGGATATGGAGCATCATTATTCTTTCAGGAAAACTTAGCTAGGCTTAGAAAGGCCCTCTGCATCATTAGCCTGGTAACAATCTATGAATCTATGAGAACTGCTATGTATTCACTAGTATATCTAGGTGTTCCTTACATTCACACACTTTTAACATTTTTTGTCACTGTTTTCACAGTTAGTACCCATGACCAATAAACATAAAAGATGCATTTGGCATCTAAGTAGCTGAGATGAGTACTTCCCAGCTTAAAATGAAAGCAATCATTAAATAGTTTAGTGACATTGCTGAAAATAAATGGAGAGCAGCCTATGCTTATGTTAGCATAAAAAAAATATACCTAGAAGAACTCGGATACAGAATGGATTTCCTATATATGCTACCGGGTACATTTATCACCTGAGATATGTGCCACTACATCACACGGGAAGATAAGTGTTAGTGTTTTGCATAATGATACCATGGGTGGTGGAGTACTTCCTGGTAGTATGTTATATTGTTTCAGTTGTTAATGAAGGAGAGATTACTGAGTGAGTGGGCATCCTGACATGGTTCATTTTATCATATGAATATTCTCTGTGACATAATGTCCTATTCTTAGTGCATTGCTAGCTAAAATCATCTGCATTTTAAGATGATTTCTCTGCATCAGCAGGAAGCTGAATTTACACAGTACTCTAAATGGATATGCTACTTATTTTTATATATGTGTTTGCTCTTAATATTTGATAAATGCTTGTGTTAATTACAGACTGAGTAAATACAATAAACATAAATGCATGCTGTTTATGGGCATAGTCCATTTTACTGTGGATGTCCCACTGAGGGCCTCTTCATCCAGTTTCTCTCCATGAGAGTTATACTTGTTGATATGGTGAAGATTGAGGCCCATTTTATTGAGTTTGTCATAGCTATAGGGAAACATTTCCCTGTATCAGCATAAGAGTTATCTGCATGTAAATTGCTGTCTGACATTTACTGATTGTGTATGGAAGGCTTTCTGGGGTGTGGCAGGGCCTGTCTGCACACCATCACATTTCTCTGGTATGTTTTGCTGCACCTACCTACCTCCTTTCCCTCCCTTCCTCACATCATTTCCTTTGCAGCACTAGGTATCCACCAATCACATACTACAAAAATCCATTCCGGGAAAAAAATGTCCTTTATATAATTTCCTTTCTTCTGCATATTGTAGAACCAATACACAGAGCCTCATTCCCTCCTAGCCTCTAACACTATAGGAATAACACATAACATTTACTCCTCTTATCATTTCCTTTAGCCCCAATTTCTCATACCCTCTAACTCATAACCTTTGACTACAGCAAACCTCCAGACTATGAAAAATGATGTACCTCTGAGCTGTGTAAATGGTTGAGGTGATTAGGGAGCCTTTTGTCTGTTCCATGTACTACTGTCTGAAATCCTTAATGTTTTATAAGATTGGTATGGCTTTAAAGAATTCCACTGGTCTTTGGCTAAATTGCCTTGCATTCCTAAATAATTATTAGGTTGTTAGTGTTAATATTCTGTTTTAGCCGTGTTTTTCAAGACCATTTTCAGGCTCAGCCTAGGCCATATGCTAAAAAATTATATAAAGTAAGCAAAGAGCTGATTGCAGTTTGGAACACATACTGAACTATTGTAGAACAAAGACAATAAAAAGTAACATATAATACTTAATACTAATATCAGGATATCAGGAATATTGAGACACATAACTAGCAAAATAGATCAATATATTATATACAGCTATGCCATAAAGAAAGCATATCTTTGTAAAATGAGAGAATGGGTTAAGTGCAAACACAATAAAAAAGTAAGAACTATATATAAGGAAGGAAGTGTAGGGGGAGAAGGAAGGTGAAGTAGAAATACGCAGAATTAATAAATCTCAAAATGCGCAAAAGTGCATATGCCTAAATATCTTATGATCCCCATTATGACTTGCTTGGTATTGTTCCCAACGTCATTACCCCAAGCCAGTTAACTCTCTGGTGTGAACTGTATTTATATACTTATATCTTTATCTATATCTATATATAAACTTCACTATATACAGTGACTATTGCATTGACACAGCTATTGAGTTTGTGAGATCATTGAAGAAATTATGCACAAAGCCTGAGCACATAGATCAGCTATATTCACAAACATCATGTATTTCACCTTATGTAGGTCAGATTGTGTATTACACATTCATGTTTGCATAGCCATTATCTGTATTGTCTTTGATTACTCATAAAGCAGTGTTTTGCCCTTTCTTTCTCGATTTGTATACCTCAGAAAATGGTTGGCTTGATCATATTCCCTACAATCTCTCTTAAAAGATGAACCTGTCTTATTAGTGCCATCTGTCCTACATAAATCTATGGCTTTTGATAGTTTCGCATCTATTTCTCTTATTTGCCTGCCCCTTGTCTGATCATTTTTGTGTCACAGGGTATTCTGTCCCTTACTAATGAATCACACAACTCACTTTATTCATAGCCTTTGGCTGGATTTATTAGTTCAGTAACATAAGAATTTATGGCTTCTTTAGCTTCCTTACCCTTTTAAAGAACACATTTATATTTTTCTCTGGGCTCAGTCAATTCCACCTAATTCTTATTTTGTCCTTCTACTATTTAAGAAAAGTAAAAAGGTTAAGTAATTTCAATGCTTCTTCTCCATCAACATGTAGACATGAGTTCCACTGTTCATTTTATGGCTTTTCCTCTATTCTGTTCACAGTGAGGAATAATTCAAAATTCTAAATCCAAAGAATATAGTTTCTTCTGAATTGCATTATAGTGAGAAAAAAATACTTATGGCTCTAGTCTTGAGATTCTTACCCTGAGAATGAATTTCTGTACTTCCAAGTACAAAAAATCTTGAAAATCAACATAGTCCTTCATTTCTGCAGATGTACTCCACTCCGATACAATATAACATCTGGATGATTGCCAGAATGCTCAGCATACAACACAAATATCTAAGAAAGGTTTACTCAGTCTTCCTTTTAAAAGATTGTATACCCCATGATATGCAACTCCCTATAGCAATATATTACATACTTATAGAATTAATACTCTACATTATACAGGTGCCTTATATGAGTGAAAAACAATGACACTGTGTCCTGTTTGTTGCCACATCAATGGCGTAGCTTGTGAGAATGGGTTTAGCCAACTTTTTATTGAGTGAGAAAGATCACAACACAGAAATGGTCTGAGTACTGTCTTTTATTGTGAGCTGTTTGGGGGAGGAGTGGGAGATAGGCTATGATGCTGGCATTGTTGCCATCTGGAAGCAGTCAAAGGGCAGGAAAACCAGTGGTGTCTGACATTCAACAGTGTTACACTTGATGTGCATTATATGGCTATTTATCCAGTGGAGAAAACTGGAATAGGGTATTTAAACGTGATAAAAGAATGCATACTCTAATACGGGTTGCAATGCATGCTTTTGTGCTAGGTCAGTTTGCATATTGATACCCTGCCAATTAAAATAACAGTTGGGGAGGCTGGATATTATTTTGAGTCAAACCACTGAAGAACTTCTGAGAAGGTGCTAGTGCAAACATTGAACCACAGTGTGCATGTTGACATGTGTGACACAATCGCCTATATGAAACAAACTATTTCAAATCTCTAGTCTACTATTTTATACATAATAGTACATTGGGTTTTTGTGGGGATTTGGGTGCTGTCTGCATGGGTCTGTCATGCTTAGCATTGCTGTTGTGTGTGTGTATGCTTGCAGTATGTGGTGTGCTTCCCTGTAACTGTAAATAGTGTTATGGTTTAAATGTCTCCTCTGATGCTGGCTACGTTGATGGGATGCAGAGGTGTGTTGCAATGTAACAGTGTAATAATCCATACTGTAGCTGGGACATCTGGTGCCCTGTTCAGTTCCCTGAATTGGAATCACCCCCTCAGCAAAATAAATAAATAAATAAATAAGATGTGTGTGTGCATGCACGTGTGCTTGTGTCTGTGTGTGTAATTTCTGTTTGAATTAAACATATCAAGCAGATAACTACAATAAGATCAATACAAATGGAGCACTTCAAAAGTTTTGTCATTCTCTTTTGACGCTACAATATCCTCAGGGTTTCTTAAAGCAATGTCAGTGGTCCACTCGTACACCATCAATGCCTGAATACTACAGCTTCTAACAGTTTACATTCAGCATCTCCTCTTCCCTGCTTTAGCTGTTACTCCAGTAATAATGTACAATGTAGCATGTGGTTTGTATTTGTGAATCTCATGATTTAGAACATTACTTGTGTACAATCTCATATGTACATAAACATGACTGTATAATGCAAAGGTAATTCCTAATTCTATATTAGTGTGATGTGGGAATACGTTTATTCTGGAGTCTAAGCTGAAGTTTGCTGAGGGGCCTCCATCTGCTAGCACCAGCCTTGAAGAACAGTTTTGGCCTAATTGGAGACACATCACATGATTAGTGGTATCTGAGGCAGCCTGAGAGTGAAAGCAAAATAAAACAGCATTTTCTGTTGTCCATGAACTGAGTACAACAGTCTGAGTGTGGGAATCTATATACCTATTTTTTTTCATGTTTGCTTATTGCTGCAATAACAACCTAGATTATATGGGTATTTATGTATTTTTCATTTATGCTTCATCACTCTGTCTCTTCCCAGAAAAAAAAAATGTAAATATTTTTACTAAATGTTCAAAAGTAAATATCAGGCTACAACTACAAAGAAAGCTGCAAAATGTATGTAAAGCACAGCTTGTCATATCTTTATCTTGTAATTTAAAAGTATCAAACTATATTAATACAGTTGACATGCAACCTGTGGTGACACAAAGACTGTCACCAGTATACCGTCTGCAGTGTGAGCATTTGTCTTATGGGAAATTCTCATCATATCACAATGTTTGCTTTCTGTAGTTAACATTTCGGAGCATACTATGGAATCTGGCAAAGGCATTATTCCAGAAGAGGACAAAACAGTGACAAACTCTTAACAATGAGCTTCTATGTGGATATACACAATAGAAACTGCATAAGGTAAACTCAGTAATAACACAGATAGTTAGGTGATGGATACTTGCTCCTGAATGGCAGAAGTCAGAACATCAAGGCTGTGGCTAGTGTCATTTCTGTGTCAATAGTTTATGCCTCCTTACAATTCTGTAGGAAAAACAAGGTTTGGTTTTGTATGTGTGCTGGTTGAATCAGTGCACATAAGATCATTAAGTTACCATTCTGTTGCATGCTGCAGATGTTACATTTGCTATGTCTAGCCAAGGTACCAGGGAGAATTTAGGCAATAAATAAACAGATTGTCAATGACAAAAGAAGCACGGGGAAGCCAAACATGTTATCAGCAAGATGGCAATATCAGTTAGAACTAAGGAAAGCAAAAATGTTGCACTAGTGTAATAAAGAGATAAAGTGAAAAGAAGCAAGTTAGTAAGCGGTTTTGTGACGAGGAGCAGTAAACTGGCTGAGTATTAGGACACTGATTAACATGTGAGCATGTCAAACAAATGAGAATCCAGAAAATGAAGAGTTTATGGGTCCTTAGCTCTCATGATGTAAAGGACATGTGGTGTAGTACCTACTACTAAAATTTGTTTCTCTAAAATTAGAAATTCAGGAAATATTTCCCATGCATTTTAATAATGTTTATAGACAAAAATATTACATTGGTTATTTTTCATTACTATTCTCTGTGCAAAATGTTTATTTTTTCTACTAATCATCACAACAGACTTTGATTATAGTTCTTGTTTAGAAAGTTTCTGCATGAGATAGATTTGGTGGTCCTGTTACTCTAATAATAATAGTAACTATTTATCTTGAACAGGAAGTAGTATTACTGTGGAATCACTTATTGCAATGGTCATAGTGCAATCTTCCAAGTGCCTTGTAGGCTTATTTTGACATCCATGGTAAACCCTCTGTGCTGAAAACCCACACCCAACTAGTTTGATTCCTTTCTTTGATCACCTGTTTACTTTGAAATGGTCAGTACATGTAGGCAAATAAAACAGTATTGATAAAGATAAGATCGTGGAGGGTATCATTCTTAGTGACATGGTTTGATTAAGTGGACTTAATGACCAATGTTTAGAGTAATCTTGTGAAGTATTGCTTAACTTCCTTCAACCAGCTAGCATGCCCCTCCCCAAGAATGTCTATTTCTTCATTAACGTTTAAAAGAGCAGGATTTTTATGCAATTTAACTATATGCTGTCAGTGTCTAGAAGTAAGAGATCATATCAGTAGCAAAGCCCAGATTACAAAGTGCTGGAAGGCTGGACAAGCCAATCCTGATCTTTTGTTTAAAAGCCAGTATTGTGTTTGCAGTCAAACCTGAGTGACATAGCTCTTCATGTGTGGTCTAAACTGTAGCAACTGATTGTTGCATTGTAACAAACAGTTTGCTACAGTTTAAAAGTTGTTGTTGTTGTTCCTTCGGCTTTTCCTGGTTAGGGGCCGCCACAGCAAAACTCCAGTCCACTAATGATTGGCAGTAGATTTTCATGGTGCCAAGTTGCCAACTCGATGCCAAACCTTCAACGAAGGCACGCCCATTCGTGCATGTCTTTCGAATGCCACTTGACCATGGGGAGGACATGCAGACTCCACACAGAAGGTGCTCCAGCCAAGAATCGAAAGGGAGAACCTCTTGCTGTGAGGCGACAACGCTACCGCTGCACCACCACAGCTAAGTAAAAATAAATAATTTTTTGTTTTTCACTAAAACCTGAGCACTGTAGTACTCTGTGCAGGGTATAAAGTGTTGCAACTGTTTTCTACATGTGCAGCAAGCAGTTTGATACAGTTTAAAAAGAAGATTGTTTTTTTTTTTTACAAAAACATGAGCACCTTTGCACTCGGTGCAGGTAGGGTATCAACTGTTTGCCACATCTGTAGCAAACAGTTTGCTACAGATTAAAAAGGAGAATCCATACAGACAGGGTATAAGCTGTAGCAAATGTTTGCTACAGTTTAAAAGAAATTATGTTGAGAGAGGGTTGTGGGCAGTGCACATAAACAGGACCTGAATGGCTGGGGGTGGGGGTGCCATGCATCCCCCCAGGAACATCTGTTTTTTTTTCTTCACTCTTCAGATGAAGAGGTGGGGTGGGGTATCACTCTAACCGTAATAAGCTGAATTGCTGTTTTTTTGTTTTTTGTCTGAAGGGGTTGAGCACTGGTTCACAATACTGGCCCAGGGCACTGGTGGAACCAGCTAGGCTTGTGGATCACATGCTACATCAACCAGTTTCTTAAGCCCTCCAAGTAGTACCTCAGCATAAAGTGAGTCAGGGCTGTCATCTGCAGGAGAGTCGTGCAGGGTGATGCTTTCATATCACTAGAAATCATCTCACATGTGCATTTCCTTTTCTGTCTGTTCGAACATTATAAAATATGTCAGGTATATTTAATGACAATACAATTGAAAGCTTGCTGGCCCCAAGCTACAGAGGGTTACAAAAATGGATGAATTGTATTTGACTAGCCGTATGGGTGAACGTGAGACTAACTGAGGGATGATGCGAGTGAGCAGTCAAAACTGACTCACTCATCCTGGCTGAAGGGATGCTCAATGGACTGAAAATATCTGCAGGAGCACGTATTCATCACAAGCTATAAGGAGCTTAGCAGAGTGCTGCTTCGCAGGGAGAATTAGTATGCATGACTGCACATATGTGCCTTCTTGTACAGTCAGTTGTGTAGTAAATCAGGATGCCCATGGTGTGAGTTAGTAAAGTCCACAGGTTCCTAGACTGTTGACCTGAGTCATAGGGTAATCTTCTAACAGTTTTTTATGAGATGAAGCTTGATTTGACTTACGGTGTCAGACAGTTTTTACAAATTGTATGTTTGAAGACTGACATTTAATGTTAGTTAGAAGGATAGCAGGCTGAGAGGCTAATTTAGGTTAATACTAAAACAGAGATAGGCATTGAGATTTTAGTAGACAAGTACAATAGTCATATTTAAAAGATGTAAAAGTCTCAGAGTGGGTATTTTTTCCCTTTGCTGAAAAGTAAGAGGTGCATTTAAATCTGTCAAGGGTATTGGGTTTCTTGCCAACCAAATCATGATTTACAATAAGACAACAGATAGAAATGTTGTAAATGAACTGTTACATTGCAATGATAGAACGATATGTTCATTGATATAGTACATATTATTGATGAAATGTTTTGCATTGTTCATTTATCTTATCAAGATACATGTTGCATATCATGTAAATGTGTACTAGCTGCAATTTTGTTTTTCTTTTCGTCTTTTCCCGATTAGGGGTCACCACAGCGGAACTCCGGTCCACTAATGATTGGTAGTCGATTTTTATGATGCCGAGTTGCTAGCCCGACGTCCAACCTTCAGCGAAGGCACGCCCATTCACGCATGTCTTTCGGAGGCCACTTGACCACGTGGAGGACATGCAGACTCCACACAGAAGGCACTCCAGCCGAGAATTGAACAGGAGAACCTCTTGCTGTGAGGCAACAACTCTACCGCTGTACCACTGTGGCTTTATGTACTAGCTGCAGTACTTTGATTATTATGAAAGAGGCACTGTATTTTTTTAGTCTTATTTCACCAAACAAGCTACAAAATTAGTTCATCTGAAAGTGGTTTAACACATGCATATACTTTACCCTTTTAGCAGGGCTGGCCTTATGCATACTCGAACTAAGCAAATACATATAACACCATGCTGGTAGGGGTGCCCTTTCATTCTTTCTTTATTTATTTCTTTCATTCATTCTTTATTAGAGGCATCTCAGAGCATCTGCAAACTTCATGGCTTTTCAGGGCTCAGAGACTCCCAGTTTAATACAGTCATTTTCTTCTTTTTTTTTTTTTTACTCAAATGATTTTTATTTTGATGAAATAACACAATAATTTAATGCATTCATAACATTCAATAACTATTTACAGTATTTACATTCAGCCTGACAAAAAGGATTCAGATAAAAACATTTGTAGTTAAATAATAAGTTAATATATAAACTATGATAGTTTGGAAGAGTTGGGTTCCATCTGTAGGGTATCAATCAAATTCAAAACTTTCCTCCACGAACTATTAACCAATGGCTTAGGAAAAGTTCTTAACTCTTCAGTTCTTTTCTCCATTAGTATGCATTTCTTCAGTTATGATAGGAATTCCTCCATTGCGGGTGCTACATTAGAGTTCCATCTTCTAGTTATACATTTTCTGGCTATTGCTAACATTTTCCACAACAAATACAGGTCATCTTTCTTCATATTATTACTATTAATAGCATTCAATAAAATTAAAGGCTTTGTCAAAACAAATATATCAGTATAGATAGCTTGAAGAAATTTGTTAATCTCATTCCAATATGGTTTAATATTAGTACAGTCCTAAAACATATGAGACCAGTCAGCATTAGTGGACAGATGAGATCTCCAACATAACTTGCTGTTTGAAGGGTTCATTTCTGAGAGTTTGTCAGGTATCAAAAAGGATCTGTGTAGACATTTCTAATGAAAAATCCTCCAGAATTGTGAGTAAGAATTTTATTTAACTGAAAATAAAATGTTTGTTTTATCTTCCATTGATAATGATATTTGAAACCCTTTAGTTAGGTATTGCCAGTAAGAATCTTTAGGAGCTGTCTCATAGACAATTAAAGTGTTATATAGCTATGATAATTCATTCTTAACATCGATATTATTATGTAGAATTCCAAAAATACAGTTTATAATTTTTGGTACGGTTTTGAAGTTATGTATTATTCTACAAAGTATCCTTAGTATATGCTGAGTCATTTTGAAGAACCAAACAGTCTTTAGGGCATAGGCCATTGGTTGATAATATACTCTGAGTGTTCAAAGCTTGTTGGTTTTCAATACATTGCAACCAACAAAATAGGTTATTATTTTCCCATAAACCAAAAATCTCTCTATGTGTTTTATCAGGGAAATCCCTTGTAACAGTAAATGGTATTAAAAATCTATACCACAGTTTTATATCTAAATTTGTGTTAATGAATTTTCTAAACACTTCAAAAATATTGTGTATTAGTGTTAGCTTAATTAATTTTGTTGTACTATACTGTAAATTTAAACTTAAATAGTGCCATATCTTATCTTTGTCAGTTACCAAAGCATTCTTTGATAAATAATTTTCATTCATTAGTATAATGGAGTGTAACTGTTCCCAATTGGAAGAGTATCTAGGATTTTTCCAGTTCATCACTATTTTAATTATAGATGCCTTTATATAAGTTTCAATCTCTGGGAATTTTAACCCCCCTT
Source organism: Protopterus annectens (assembly GCF_019279795.1). Classification (NCBI taxonomy): domain Eukaryota; kingdom Metazoa; phylum Chordata; order Ceratodontiformes; family Protopteridae; genus Protopterus; species Protopterus annectens. The sequence continues at coordinate 151,422,826 of NC_056736.1, read as the reverse complement.
GTTCCCATTTTCTGATATGATGAGAATATGCCACTCTATTCCTTTTGGGGTACCATAGGAATTTCATCAGAGTTGAAGTGATTTCTTTTAAGGATTTTCTTTCCTGGTGGAAGTATAAGGGCTTGTGCTATATATAATATTTTAGGTAACAAAACCATTTTTATCAGTTGTAACCTATCATCAAATGTTATAAACAAATTATTCCACTAACTTATTCATGTCTTGATTAAGTCTATGGCTTTAGCATAGTTAAGCTGTAAGGTTTCCTCTATATTCTTGCCTAGGACTATTCCTAAATAGTCTAGAGTTGAAACTTGGTTTCCAATAATATGATTAAGTGGAACATGTATGTTCTTTTTTTATTTAATAATAAATATTTTGATTTAGATTTGTTGAAGGAGAGTCCTTAAATTTTGGGGAAATTTGTTGTTACCATATCCACTTCACCTAATACTTCCATAGAGATGGGTAAGGTAAGTAAGACATCATCAGCAAAAATCATTATTTTAGAAATATATTGGTCATATATATTTATACCTCTTATCTTTGGGTTATTATGTATTAAAATGGCAAGTATTTCTATGGCCAGCGCAAATAGGATGGGACATGGGGCATCCTTTTCTAATACCTATAGTGATTTGGATTGCTTTGGAAGTAAACAGACCTAACATATGCTAGATTATTTTCATAGATTTTCTTTATCATTGTTATAAAAAGGGGGAAAAATCAAATATCTGTAAGACTTTAAATAAATAGCCCCAATTTAAGAAGTCAAAGGCCTTTTGAATATCTAGACCTATTATCAATGCTTCATGGTTTCCTCTATTGAGGTAATCTATCAGAGTTAATACTCTTTTAATATTATCCTGTGTATGCCTGTTATGTATGAAACCAGTTTGGTCATCATTAATTATTTTAGATATAGGTATTTTCAATCTATTGACCATAATTGACATAAATTATTTATAATCATTATTCAACAAAGAAATTGGTCTATATGAGTTGCAATGATTAGGGTCCTTATTCTCTTTTAATATAGGGGAAATTAGAGAATATCTCCAAGAAGGAGGAATATTTGCTAATGTCTGAACTTCAAGAAAGGTTTTATGTAGGAGATAGATTATAGAAGAATGGAGCAGTCTATAAATTTCTATAATTAAGCCATCTATTCCAGGTGCTATATTAGACTTACTTCATTTAATCCCATCTATAATTTCCTTTTGAAAAATAGGTTTTTGTAGATCTAACTTAAGTTCCACAAGAATTCTTGTTATGTTGGGAACCATATTCTCTAACTTCTCACATTCATTTGTACTTATTTTATCTTTATGATACTCTGCATAATGATAATTCAAAACCTCCAGAATGTCCCCTATGTCAGAGACTTTTTTACTTTTCCCTTCATGAAAGATAGTATCAGTGTTATTAATTTTTGAATGTATCTTAACTTTTATAGATAGGTTATAAAGATGCTTAGGAGAGGTAACATAAGAATTTAATTTCAGTTTTTCCATAGCTAAATTAATTTTATGGGATAATATTTAGTTGTATTTCTTATTTGCTTCTTCTATTTTCTTATTATTATCTGTATCAATTAAGTTTTTATTAGATTGAAGAGATAATATTTGATTTTGGAGTTGCTGTAACTCTGAGTCCCATTCTTTAATTTTATTTTTGTACCAGCTAATGGTTTTACCATATAGATAGGTCTTAAGAGAATCCCAAATCATAATTGTGTTTGCTTCAGGTTTATTATTAATTACCAAGAAAAGCTGAAGTTCAGAAGTTATCCAAGATTTAATGTCTTCAATTTTTGTGATATTTGAAGGAATCCTTGAAGTAATAACTAATTGATTGAATTCCAAGTGTATTGTTAACGACAGGGAATTATGATCTGAAAAGGGACAAAGTTGTATTGAAAAATTCAAGATCTTTTTTGTTGCATTCTTTCAACACATGTTAACTGACCAAGTCTCCACTATAATGATTGTAAGTGAAAATGACTGTATGTGTAATACAGTCGTTTTCACTTATAATCATTATAGTGGAGATTTGATCAGTTAACATGTGCTGAAAGAAGGCAAGAACATTTTGTTTAGGAATCACTGGATGAAAGGGTTTTGTAAATATAATAAAAAGGCACCTCAAAGTATCTAAAACTCTCATGACTCCAGGGCCCTTGCACCCCCCCCCCCAAACTCCTAGCTTAATGCTGTTATCTCCTCCACAGTTTTCAGAGTGCAGACTTGCATCGATAGAACTTGATGGATGGATGGATGGATGGATGGATGGATGGATGGATGGATGGATGGATGGATGGATGGATGGATGAATGGATGGATGGATGGAGGGATGGATGGATGAATAAATGAACAACTGCAAGAAAAAATGAAGGTAAAGATAAACTGAGAGAACAAAAAGGGAAAAATCTTTACAGTGTGTGTAGGCTAGGATGGGATGGGGGAGCAGCACAAAGGAGCCTATTCTCCTAGGCTTCTAGTTTGGCTAAGGACAGCCCTCCCTCCTGTTAGAAAAACTTCTTCTGGGCACAGCAAATAGATGCTTACAGCCTGATTGCAGTCTAAACCAAGGTATATTTATTTATTTATTTATTTTTAATTTCATGAAACACTGCACAAAGAAAAGCAAATTACATAAAACACATTACCATAAGTACCACTGTGGTGGTGCTGTGGTAGCGTTGTCACCTTACAGTAAGACGTTGTCTGGTTTGATTCTCAGCTAGAGCATCTTCTGCGTGGAGACATGTGTGAATGGGCGTACCTTCGTTGAAGGTTGTGTGTCAGGCCTGGCAAGCCGGTACGTAAATATCAACTGCCAATCATTAGTGGACCGGAGTTCCTCTGTGGCGACCCCTAACCGGGAAAAGCCAAAAGTCACAAACAAACATTACCATAAGTGACCACCAGAAAGTACTGCCATCTTGTGGCTAAATATATTATTACACATAACTAAAATATACACACACACACACACACACACACACACACACACACACACACACACACACACACACACACATAGTAGTTGTTGCTAAAATACACACACACACACACACACATAGAAGTTGTTTTGTATATATATATATATATATATATATATATATATATATATATATATATGGCTGACATCCCTACTCAACAACTACTACTTAAGTCAACCCCATTTTTGATCTAAAATCTACAAACTTGTTTACTGAGAGTGACTTTGTCTTAGCATCAGTGATCATTTTATCAGTTTCACAGTATGAAACTAAAAACAAATGTCACTACAAGTCCAGGTCTCAATGAAACAGTATCTATCAATGGCTTTTTTACTGTAATCTCTATCTCCACATTATATTGTTATATGCATAGAAAGTTTATATATTGTACAGCAACAGGAGTGTTTATTCATGTGTTTTTAAACTATTTTAGTGCACTAAACTATAAGTGTTATGTTGCCATTAGTAAATATATTTATTTATTTGTTTACTTACTCGTTTATAGCTAAATTTTACAACTGAGTTTTATTAACATGTTGTTCATTAGTAATCTAGAATATTTGTTATTCCACTGAAGTAATTTAAGCTGTAATTTACAAACATTTTTCAGCACAAGCTGCATTTTTGATGTTTTTTAAATTATCTTTGTTAATTGATCAATAAAAAAGTGGGAGGGGTTTGCAGTATATCTAAACCAAGTGCATTATGTAATCTGTATTCTGATAAAGTCCATACTCCCAAGGATAAGAGCCCTAACTGGTTGAGTAAAAACGCTATTTTATTGCTACTCTACGGTGTTGTGTGTGTTTCCTTCTAGTGTGTTGGTTTGTGGTTTGTCTTGTCTTGAATTTTGACATTTTGAAATTTCATCTCAAATGACTGTACTGAATGACAGCAAAATGATATCTGAGATAGCAGGTAAGCAACATATTTTGTCTGTTGTTAATGAAAAGTCAAACAAAATCATTGTTAAGACTGAAGTTTGGTAAATGGAAATACTTATACTGTTACATATGAATAAAAAAATTGTGAACTACTCAGATTATTGAAAATCAGTAATTTTAGAAAGCTTTACAAGTTTATAAGAACTGACAGTGGCACATTTCTAGGTTACTGCAGCACAAATAAAATTTCAAGGACTAAAAAATGATTGGTCATGCCATGAAAAAGCGTTTAACGAGACAATTGGTCAAAGGCTCAGAACTTAGATGGCTAGTATATTCAGTACTTTTAACATTCCAGAAAGTTGTGACTGCTCCCTAAACCATTATCATTGGATCATAGGAGGTTACTAGGCTATTGGCCCTGAGGCCGTTATAAGCCTAGCTAAGAGTTTAGTCCATGTTTAGACAAATCAGCACCTGATTCCCCTGTCCAGCAGGGACATGGGTGGAATCCCAAGGGTATATTTTCTGTTTCCTATCCAGTTATCCAGGTTGCACTTAAAAGGGGCAAAAAGATACTCTGCTTGATGTGAAGAGGGAGTTTATTCCATGGATGGGGGAGTCTGGACACAAATTTGTCCAGCCAACCAGTTTTGTTGATGTCACAGACCAGGATGAGGCCACGTGTGTGGGTTACTTGAGTGGAGCTTGACTTGCGGATATGCCGCAGTCCCATCATTGTGGGGTCTGTGAACACCTTGTATGCCAGACAGAGGTCACCTCTGAGGATTCTGTATGAAACCAAGTAGAGGGATAGGGCTTTTAGCCTATCTGTGCATGGTAGATGTTTGAGGACCTGGATTCTCCTGGTGAGGAACCTCTGTGGTTTCTCCAGCTGCTGCATGTGCTTTGCAAGTTACATGCCAAAAGGGGCATTGTACTCGATAATGGGCCTTATAAGGGATGTTATGACCTCCTTGTCCCTGGGTGAGATACCTTTGCTTATGAAATGGGCCATGTAGAAGGCTTTCCATTCAACGGAAGCAACATGGTGGTCAAAAGTCAGGTTGCTATCAACCAAGGTGCCCACATTCCTCACGGCTGATTGAGTGCTTAGGGCATTGTTATTAATGTGATAATTTGTGGGGATGTCACTCTCCCCAAAAGGGGACGATAATGCATTTTTTGGTGTTCAGATTGAGGCCATGTTTCTGGCACCAGTCATTTGTCTGAGTGAGACCCTCTTGGAGGATGTCCACATCACTAGGGGAATTGATGACAGCACCCAGCTTGCAGTCATTTGAAAACTTGGTCAGCCATAGCCCACTGGTTTTGGCCTACACCTCAGAAAATTATATCTCAAATAACAGAGGCCCGAAGACCGAACCTCAGGGTACGCTGCTTATTACAGGTCTACTGCTTGAGGTGGCTTCCCCTATTTTGGCTACGTGGGTTCTATCAGTGAGTCAGTTTGCTACCCATTTGGTAACATATGGATTGATGCCTAGTTGAGATAGTTTATCTATTATGCCCAAGTGAGGAATAGTGTTAAAGGCTTTGGCCAGGTCAAGGTAGGTGGTGTACACCATCTTACCCTCATCCATGGCTTTGATGACTGCCTCAAAGAACTGAAATTCCAAGCCGATAACTTAGAAAATGAATATCGAGTACACCAATAAGTGCCGTTTTGACCAAATAACAGCTAGCAAGGACGCTACGATAAATCAAATCTTCACTTTAATGAGACTAATAAAAAATGAAAACATCTGTGCTGTAAATGTACAGATGAAAAACAGTTGATATACAATCCAAAAGTCAGTTAAGCGCTTTCACCCGGCGTCATCCGGGCTTCATCAGAACTGAACCGTTAATTCACATCAAACAATTTAAAACTTTTTTGGCGCCCAAACAAGACAAAATTTTACAAAATTTAAAGGCGCAGATGTATTGTTTAGAATGCGCAGATGTATTATTTAAAATACAATTGCAGGACACTTGAATAAAATAATTAATCACAGTACCCCAATGTTGCAGTTGGACAAATGCATGAACTGAATAAATATATAAAAATATAAAAATATATAAAAATAATTAATTCTTTCAGATTTTATGAATTTTAAAATTTATTTTAAAAAGACCTATCTATTAATGAATACTACTATATACAATAATTATGTTATGTTATAACTCATATATCATATAATATTATGATATATATAAATATAAATATAAATTTATAAATAAATGTATAAAAATATTTAAATATATAATATTAATTTTCCAGTCTGCTGAACATATCATAAACCTGGCATAAATACATATAAAAATGACATAGCATAAATACTAAAAAATGAATGCAGAAAAAATAAACAAAAAATAAATACATAAAGAATGAATGCACAAGAAATAAATAGCTAAAATCCTGGCTAATTCTTAATACATGTTCACCATGCCTTACCAAAATGAATGTTATAAATATTATAAAATATTTTTTCAACTAAGTGCATATTTATATGGTTTAATAATATAACAATGGTTTGATTGATATATAATCATTTAAACCTGGTGGTGTGGTGGCGTCCAAATATATTTGCCACCAAATTGCTTTATAACTGAGCAAACTTTTAAAATCCCCTCCTTTGGGATCATAATTAATTACTTCAAGTATAATGAATTTAAAACTATGGCTATTCCCTTCCCTGTCTATGTGTCTATAAAGTGCGTTATTGTTATCCTTGGTTCAGATGCAGTATATATGGTCATAGATCCTTTTCTTTCCATTTTGCCTACATAGAAACATGGACATTGTTGGCAAATGCTTAAATATATTACCATCTTGGTGTTACAATTTCCTGCCTTTCTTTTTACTACACTTTTATGTCCATTTTTCAAGTAAATAATATTTTCTTCGGACATATATTTACATTGATTGCAGGTACCACATTTGGGATTCATACCAATAAATGATTTTTTGTTATTGTTTTACCTTCCCTTAGTTCCACTTTCAACTAACTGTTTAATATTAGTTCCCATTTTGTATGTGAACTGTGGTTTGACTCTCAATACTTTACTTAGTTGGGAATCTTTAGAGATGATATACCAAAAGTGGTTTAAAATCTTTTTAGTATAACTGGCAGCTAAATTAAACTGTAAAATATACGTTCTATGGAAGGAATCTTGACTATTGTCTGTCTCATTGTGGTCATAGTCATAAAGTGTGTGGATCTCTTGAGATATTGGTTTATAGTTGCTCCCTAATAAAGGAAAATATCTAGAATTCCTATGTTGTAAAATATATTGAATGGTAGAGTCCATCATAACAATGGGATAACCTCTCTGCTTAAATAACTCCTTAATAAACTTTAATTCAGTATGTAATGAATCATTGTCAGATGTCATGCGGGAAGCACAAACACACTGACCTTTAAATGTATTGTTTTTCAATTTCTCTGGATGACAACTAGTATACTGTAAATAATTGTTGGAAAACGTTTCCTTTCTATGTATAGAAGAAGTAAATACACCAGACTGATATTGAATAAAAATGTCTAAGTAAGGTAGTCCCTTGTTATTGTAGGAATGTGTGAATTTTAAATATTCACTGCTACCGTTTAGGAATTCAATAAAATATTTCATGGTATTAATGTCAGCTTCCCATAATATGTATATGTCATCCAGAAATCTAGAATAATATTTTACATACTTGAAGTAGTCACTAGTAAAGAGTACATTATCCTCCCAATGGAGCATTACCAAATTGGCATAGATGGGAGAGCAAGCAGCTCCCATAGCTACTCCTTTTATTTGTTTGAAGTGTTCACCTTCAAAATATATATAATTATTTTCTAGTACTAAGGCCATCATTTCCTCTAATAATCTGTTTTAGTCCCATTCAAGATTGGAATACTTATACATACTTGCACTGAAGGCTTCAAGTCCTTGTTCTTTGGGAATGCATGAAAAAAGGTCAATCACGTCTATGGTAAGGAATATAATGTTATCATGTTTCAAATCTATAGGAAAATTCTTTAAAAATACCCAGGAATCTTTGACCATGTGAGGGACATGATCGTATATAGGTTTCAATTTCTAATCAATATATTTACCTATTGGAAATGTCTTTGATTTACTACCTGAGACTATTGGACGAAATGGGGGATCGTGTATGTTTTTATGGATCTTAGATATATCCACTAGGGTGGCCAATTTTGGAAATTTCACAGATAAAAAATCATATATCTCCTTTGTGATTCTATTTTCTAAATAATATTCTTCGATATAAGAATCAATCCTTTGGTAAGCTATATTAAGCTCATTGAGGGATAAAGATGAATAATTACCTGAGAAATGTAGCAAGTCATATATCTTTTTTGTATACTGCATGTTGTCATAAATGACAGTACCACCTCCTTTGTCAGGTCTCATGACTCTAATGTTGTCATTTTCTCTTATTAGTCTTTCTTCATCCTTTGAAACAATTGAAGCACTGTTGAAAGGAGATGCCCAACACCGGTCAGCCACAGAATAAATCCAAAGTTTATTGTATGCGAAAACTATCCAAAATACATGCAACGTTAAACGCTTATTGAAATAACGCGTTTTTCGTCTAAAACTCAAACTTCATCAGACATCAGTAAAACAATCTATTAATTAATTAACAATATTTATAGATGCAGGCTATTTCAAATGGTCCAATCAGGATCCAAGTTCATGAATAATTAACCATGAACACTAAAAATAAACACTTTATGTTGAATGAAACATCTAATTGATTTGCATCATTTGGTGGATGATAAAAATATATTACATATCGGAAGTCATAGTATGCATAATTGGAACTTCCCATCAAATTTATTACATTCATAGTTCAACACTCAAATATTTCTTCATCCTTTGTTAAAATTCGCACTGAAAGCTAGATGTTTGAGTTTGTTTGATTCTTGATAAATTTCTATAATAGTTAAATTTTCATACAACTCAATACTAGGATGACTGGGAGGGTTGAATTTACTTTTTGCCTTAAAAGGGGTATCAATGTATTTATTCTTTGAAGAATCTTCTTTATCAATCACATTCAAATTTTTTAAAATAAATAGCTAAATTCGCTTTTCGAATAAATTTTTTAAATTCTATAATTGTATCTGTCAAATCAAACCTAGGGTTTGGTACATATTTCTCTCCTTTACTAAATAGATCAAAATGAGTTTCTTCTATGTTAATGTCAGTGTAATTAAATATCTTAAAATTATTGTAAGTATGTACATTTCCTTCTGTTTCTATCCTTGGGATAGTATTGGTATTACTTCGATCTTTTGATTGTTCTCCCATAGATTTTAATACCATTTCTTTCTCATGTATTTCTGGTTCCCATTTGGGTGTGGTTATGAATATTGTTTTCCCCCGTATTGAAAATCCCCCTGGTATGGGTGTCTTTCATTACGGTGAACTGTATCAAACCCTTTTCTATAGTCACCAATTGCATTCTCCCCCTTTTGCCATCTGTGTTTATATAATTCTTCTTTGGGATGTGTCTTAGATCTCATTTCTGGCCAAATATAGGCCTTATTGCTATTATAATGTTCACTGTCCCTTGTAAGCTTTTTGGATTTCCTCTGTATAATATTAGAAATCCACGTTTTAGCTTCCTGGTATTGCTTATTATATAATTGTTCCCATTGAGGAAATAGAAGATCATTAAGTATATTGTTATTTAATTTCTCTGCATCAGCTATAAGTTTACTCATTTTATCATTGTTATGTTTCATTAATAACCTCATAAAATTAAAACCACAGGTATCAAACAAACAATTGAATTCCTTTACTACTTCTGAAGTAAAATCTAAACCTAAAGGTAACTTAAAAAATCTCAGTCCCTTGGGTACTAATTTCATATCCAGGTTCTTACTTAAATAAGCATTATCCACTTTAAGACCATTAATACTTTTTAACTTTTTACCTAGAGAAAAAATCATAGTCTTTAAATTATCAAATTCAGTATTGTCCATTCCTGTGATATTATAATCACTTTTTATGTCTTCCATTCCATAATTAAACAATAAAAATTCATTGAATTTGTTGTCTTCAGAAATGACATTCCCCTCTTACCCTCATCCATGGCTTTGATGACTCTTTCAAAGAAGTCGACCAAATTTAGCAGACATGACCTCCCCTTGATGAAGCCAAACTATGTGGAATCAAGTGTTTGGAGATTGCCAATGTCCTTATTATTGAGGTCCATGATAATCTGTTCCATGGCCTTGCAGATCAGGCTAGTTATGCTGATGGGTCTATAATTTCCTAGATCAGTGGACAACTCCACCTTTGTGTAAAGGATGACAGTGGCTGTCCTCCACTCTGTTGGGATGGAGCCAGTACTCAGGCTTTGGTTGAATATGGTGCCTAGGGGTGCTGTAAGTTCCTGCCTGAGTTCACGTAGGATGAGCTTGGGATGTTATCGGGTACCATGGAAGCTGTATTGTTTGCCTTTGAGGGAGCAGTAATGACCTGTTCCCTTGATATAAGGAGAAGGGGGCAGGTACTGGGGATGTCCTAATTTACTGTTTGGGACAGAGGGGTAAAGTTTTTGCTGAATCTGTCAGCCAGCGAGTTTACTATATCTACGGCATTTGTATATGTGGTGTCCTTGACCACCAATTCTGAACAGATTTGGGTGCTTCCTTTGAGGTTCTGGACATATATGAAGAAGGCTTTATGATTGTCTCTAGTAGATTTGGCCAATTTGGACTCAAAATTTGCTTTGGAGGATTTCACTCGTGCTCTTATTTGCTTGTTGAGGCTAAGGAAACATTGCTTCCAATTGGGCACATGCTCCTTCATGGTTATGGACAGCAATTTTTTCCTTTTGTTATGGAGTTTATTTATTGCAGATGTCCATCAGCAGGTTTACTCTTCCTTGCAGAGGATGATATAGTCCTGACAGGCATGCCTGATTCCATGCATCTATATAATTGCTTGTATAGTGCTTTGGTGTAGTTTTCAATATTGGTGCCAGTTCCTACAGAGAGGGAGGGGGCTATGAAGCTGTTTATACCATCCCTCAGGAGGCTGTCATCAGCTTTGGAGAAGTTTTTATGTCTGATCTTAGCTAGAGGGGGGTTTGGGGAGATGGTGACTTCGAAAGTGACCACTTTGTGGTTGGATCTTACCAGGAAGGATGATACTATAGGGATGGTGCAGTGGTTACTCAGGTTGGTTAATACCAAGTTCAAGATATTATCATCCATTGTGGGGGTGTTGACTAGCTGTTCCAAGGTATTTGCATTGACAAAATCAAGGAATCTCTGGGCGTTTGTGTTTTGGCATGAGTAGTTCTTCCAGTCTATGTTTGGGAAGTTAAAGTCACCCAGGATCAGGGTAAAGGGTTGAAACTTGATAGATTCAAACAGGTCCAAATAGGCAGATTGGGCATCTTGAGTCATACTTGGGGGCAGGTAGCTAGCTATGATTTGAATAGGGGTCTTGTCAATGGTTAACTGCACCTGGAGTGTCTCCTGTATGTCATACTGTTTAACCAGCCTGGAGGTGTGCATGGCTTTAATGTATATTGAAACTCCACCTCCTTTGGCTTTACTGCCCACAATTTGGGGTCTGAATGTATGGTAGGATGAGTAACCAAGTATGGCTGGGGTGCTCTCCGCAGCTTTCAACAAGGTTTCTTTGACTGCACAGATGTCAGCATTTTCCAGGGTTAGGAATGCTTTCAATCAGTGGAGTTTCATGTTTAGACTTCTAGTGTTTAGCAGCATGACCTTTAATTTGTGTTTTGTTGAAATTTTTATGTTGGTAGTTTTAACCTCATCACTTTTCCTAAAAAAGGCACTATAGGGGAGGCAAGAGCCTTTGCCAGAAGATTGAAGCCCAGATGAGACAGATGCAGGCCATCTCTGGCAAAGCATCGTGGTCTGTCGATCATATCTTCCCAGGCTGTGAGGTACTGGCTCCCCCTGGAATGATACTAGAAACTAACCAGTTGTTAAAGTCAATCATTTTCTGTTTGTATTGAGGCATTGTTCTGGTGACAGAAGACAGAAGGCATTGTTCGGGGGACATACCTGCTTGGGACATATAATTTGTGAGCTCAATCATGTCTTTCTTCATATAGTCCAGAGAGGTACATATCAAGTCATTCATGCCAACATGGACAGTGACAGAGTCATAACAGTACCTGTTGTTGAGAGACTTGAGTGTGTGTGTGATATGGCAAATTTTGGCACCTGACAGACAACTACCCATGACTTTCTCCTTATCCTGCCTGCTGAGAGGCACATCTCTGAGTCTCACAATGGAGTCTCCTATGACTAATATGTTGGGTTTATGGTGAAGCCTTAGTGGTTGTGAGGCACAGGTGTGTGGACTATGCATGGTGTGTGGTTTGGAGGGCTGTGGAGATCACTTGTGTTTTTGCCTCGGAGGTCTCCTTTGTTTGGGTATGTTTATGTGGAGGACCTCTGCATATGTAGGTGTGGCTGTAGTGATTGTGTTGACAACCTTTTCAGTGCCAGACATTCTAGCTTGAGAGGGAGAGAGTTTGGACTCTAGATTCCTAATGTAATTGCATCTCTCACAAATTGTGTTCCTAGGTGGTAGTAGTAGATGGTTGTTCATGTACATGAGGCAATTGCTATGCTGTCTCAGGATGCCCATATCAACCAGACTGGCAGGAGAAACTGTAAGAAACTGTCTGTCCATATTTGTCTGAAACTGAGGTAGAAAGGCCAGGTTGAGCTAAGGAGTGGGCCTAAAGCCCAAGTGCTTAAACTAAAACTAAGATCTTAGAATAACACTTAAGAATAACACTTAATTTAGACAGGCTATAAACAAGCAGTAATAAGTGCAACAGAAAAGATGCAGTTGAACACTTTAGAGAACAGGCAGCAAGTAGCAGGAAGAAGCAAAGCAAGATGAAGTAACAGAGTAGTAGGAAAAAAACTCAAAAACAGCTGACTAAAGTTTTTTTTATACCAGCAAGCCTTGAGACAATCAGATAACACAAAAGCTGTTAGACCAGTTTTACCAACTTTAAGAAAACAACAGCAATAGGGTGGGGAAAAAAGGTTTAATTAGAGATCAAAATACAATGCCAGTGGGGGACATGACCAACATGCCAGTCTGATAGCAGCAGAAATCCATAGCTCGTAGATTTTAATATCCTGATAGGAGATATACTTTAATTTTTAGGAATATCTAACTAAAAGTATACTAAAAGTTAGATTAACATAGACTCTCTATTATTTTCTAAAAATTAATACATAGTCAAGAGAATTTTTTAATTATTCCTTTCAAGAAATTTTCTACTGGAGATGTCAAGATGAGCAACTCGAAGAACCCACACCAGGAGAGTACAGTGAAGAACTGCATCTTATAATAACAAACACCCAAGAACTTTCACTAAAAATGGACAAATTCAAACACAAAATGGATATTATCAAACAAGAATGCAGCAGACAACTGGAACTTCTAAATGGAATAGTAAAAATACAATCTGAACAGATTCTTACCTTAAAGGAAACAGTAACTAACCTAAATACTAGAGTGACAGAAAATGAACATCACAATGAATTTCTTCTGAAACAAAACACCAGGCTGACTGAGAAACTGGAAGACCTTGAAAGTAGATCAAGGAGGAATAACATACGAATATATGGAATTCCTGAGAAAAAAGAGTGTGCTAACATGATTCAATTCCTCAATAAGTGGTTTTCATCAGCACTAAACACGCCCGAATACTTCTCTTTTAGAATTGAGAGGTCTCATCAGTTCCTGGCAAATCCAGCTTCATCTGTGAGTTCATCTAACCCCAGGTCTATAATAGTTAGATTTCTTTCCTCACAAGGCAAGGATTTAGTGCTGAAATGAGCTTAAACTAATTCCTCTATCAAGATGGGTAAAAAAGGTATTCGTTTTCACAATGACTACACCTCTACAGTCATATCCAGAAGAAAGAAGTGTGTTCCTTTAATTAAGTTCTTGAAAAAAACAGTATTAAAGCTCAAATTATTTTCCTGCAAGAATAAAAATCACCTTGCCGTAAGGAGTGAAGATATTTGATTCACTACCAGAAGCAGTAGAATTTATCCAAAAGAAAAAAAATACTGTTGGACATTAAAGAAATTGAATGGTCATCCCAGAGTTTGATGAGACAGGCAACACAAAATGGATGGTCTGTGAAGGAAGCAGCAAAGAAACTAAAGGACAAATGAATAAATTCCTTCTAATTTTAAATGCTTTGTTTTATGAATCTTGATATATGTGATTCTGGAAAGTCTCTATGCTGTAAGGTAATGTGAATCATTTTTATTATTAATTTTCTCTTTTCCTTTCTATATCTACTTCTTCTAATTACATATAGTACTAAGTATTTAAATAACATTATCTCTCTCTCTCTCTCTCTCTCTCTCTCTTCTTTCTTCCTATTCTTTTTTGTTACCAATGTTCCTTTTCTCTCTTTCCCCATTATAAGTACCTTACATACTTTTCCCTTTTAAATAACTACAAATGATGTATGTCTTCTAGTTCTTTAGTAATAGTATAATTTGGGTCATTGGTGGGGTAACAAGGCGTTTCTGATTAGTGTTTCTAACTATATGTTTTAGACTCTTTGTTTAGATACATATAAACATTGATGCAATACATTAATGGTGTTTAATAGATAGCTAAATATGTTTTGTGTGTGTGTGTGTATATATATATATATATATATATATATATATATATATATATATATACACACACACACACACACACACACACACACACACACACACACACACACACACACACACACATACATACTAGGTTCCTTTTTTTTTCTCTCTCTCTGGCCTGGTTAACTGGTGGGTAAATGATTGAAATGTTATAATATGATTTCTGATTTGAGGCAGCTGTTGTTACTTCTAAATAGCTGTTTTTATATGAATGGGTTAATTTTTTACTGATGTTGATGTTTTGCTAGGAAACTGGTGGTCTATGTGACTGTTCTCATTGTGGAGATTCATGACATGCACTGACAAGGCAGCTTGAGTGTTTTTTTTTTGTTTTTTTTATGCTTTCTGTACACTCTAAAAGTTTCACGATTGAATTTCCCACCAAAAATGCTTTTTTTCTTCACTAGAGACATGCATGAGCCTATTTAGATACTTTTTAACAAGTTTAAGAAACTGCAGCTTGAGGAAACAACAGTGATGATATCATTTGACCTTTTAAACTTGTTAAATAGTTATACTTAGAATTATTTTCTTTTGAAATTCAGTTATCCTTCACTAGATACTTTAAATGGTAAATAATTAATTCTGATAAAAGTGTTTAACTCCTTTGAAAATACCTATGTTCTGTTATGCATGCATATTCAGCAGATTTAATGATATTATTAGTAACTAAATGACATCAAGTGAACTAGGAGCTGCATTAGAGAACTCATTATGCATATTAACATCAGACTTATGTTATATAACTAATCCTTTAGTAACTAAACAGAGGGTTGTGAGGCCCCCCTTTTTTTCTTCTCTCTCTCCCCCCTTCCTGATGAAAGACCTCAACTTAGATATTGTTGATACATATGAGTAATATGTGTATAATTGCAAAATATAAGTTATGTTGCAATAAGTGTTATATATATTCAACAGATCCTTACATGAAAAATGTTTGATAGATGACTGATAACATGGTTAAATTATGTGATGTTTTTTGAAAAGTCTTGGAAATAATGACAATCTTCTTAACCTTCAGCTTCTAATGTTTATACATACTTTGATCTGATGTGTATTTCTGGCATATCTACATATTAGAGGTGCTATTATCATATGTGACATATGCTTCAGATATATTGGGCACTCTCATTCTATTGTATATTTCATGGATTCAGCTTTCTTTAGTTGCTTTTATAATGCTTTTCTTTTTTTGTTTTTATACTAATTTAAACTATATTCTAAGCAGAGATGGATAATTTGTGTTGTTTGGTTTTGGAGAGGTGGTGGATGGATGGTTTAGTTAAGTTTTTGACTAAACCAGAAACTTTATGTTTCATGTATGTGTTCGTAAATAGTTTTGGGTTTATGAAAGTAGTGCTTAACACACATTATGCATCCATGATAAGTAAGTTTTCACTAGATTTCAAGTCATCACGGAAGAAAGGTCTTTCAGTTAGTAATAATGTACACATTATAGTCACTGGCTTATAAATGTTTATCAATAAATATTAATAGTTTGAACAATAATATAAAAAGAGCTGGTTTGCTTAAATATATCAAAATGCAAAACGCCCAGATCCTCTTTTACAGAAACCCCATCTATTAAACAAAAGATCTACAAAAATACTCATTCAATGGCTATACCATTCTGGCTGATTCATGTTTTCAGACTAAGAGAAGGGGCATTCTTATTCTATGGAAAAATACGTATACTATGTCAAGAATTATAGATGCAATTTCAGATAAAGATGGGATGCTAAGCATGGTTATTTTGAAAATCAATAGTAAGTATTATACTTTGATTAATACCTACTAGAATACAAGACTGAGTACTAAATATGTTGACAAATATCTGGACCTGATTACTTTAAATGCAAAAGGGGAAATTATAGCAACAAGTGATTTTAACTGCCTATTATCAGGCAATGATACTTCAAAAATGGTAAAATAAAACTAACATCTCAAGCCAAGTAGTTAAATGATTTTACAAACCAGATGAACCTTAAATATATACATGGTCTAAGCGAACACTATTCCTTATTCATGACTTAAAATAGAAGTGACTTAATATTGAGCTGAAGAGTGGTTTAATATTGAGCTGAAGAGTGGTTAATATATAAGTCACAAGAGACATTATTTCATGCTGGCGAGTAGCTGAGAACTGTTTGCCTTGCTCGCCCTTTGGCATTCCCGATCCTTGTTTTTGGCTGTTATTACTACGGTGTACTAGTGCGGTTAAGCTGTGTGGCTTTATTCCTTATTCTATACTCACTATTCATATTGGTTTGGTACACAAGCAAACATTGATAAGGTCTTTGTATCAAATATTATATACTCTAAAATAAATGACTTATCTATAGTGACTTGTCCACTTTTGGACCATAATGCTATAAACTTTACAGTAACTACACATACAGAAGATTTAAAATTTCTACAGAGAATTCCTGCTTACATAACTAAGTTAAATGACTTTAGGGAATGGATGATGAAAGAAATAGACATGTTTATGGAAACAAATGTTAATGTTGAAGTGACTGATACTATACTATGGGACACCTTTAAAGTTTATATATATATATATATATATATATATATATATATATATATATATATGGTAGAATAAAATCTTGGTATCGTAAAAAATGAAAGAGTGGGACAAAGAACTTTTAGACTTACAAAAAATTATAGACAAGATAAAAATGGGTGCAAAACCAAATAACAATATAGCACATAACAAAATTACTAAGTTAAATCAAAAATACTTAGAAGTTCTGAATCATAAGGTAGCCATAAACCTGGAAAAATTGAAATTACAATCTTATGCTGTAAATCCGAAATATCTACATAAAATAGTGGTAAAATCCAAAAAAATAAACAATCAGAATCTTATTAATGACATTAAATATAAAAGTGATGGTTCAGTTAAGAGTACATCTAACTTAATGGGCATATTAGAAGTGTTCAAAAACTATTATAAAGATATAAATAATAACACACCACTTTTGGAGACAGATAATATAATAAATGCCTTTATTCAAGAAAATATACCTGTAATATAAGGTGTTAGTGCAAAAAAATAACACATTAAATAAACAAATAACACTAACAGACGTGAAAGAGCAGATAAAAAATTAAAAAAATAACAAAGCTCCAGGACTGGATGGAATAACTCCTGAACTATATAAAATTTTTCCTGAATATATAATAAAGAAAATGATGAGTGCTTTTACTATGGTTAAGCAAAAATGTATAACACCCCCATCATGGAAATACTCAATTATCTCCCTCATATTAAAACAAGGTAAGGACCCCAAATTGTGGGATTCATATAGGCCAATTTCATTACTAAACACTGATTATAAAATTTTCATGACAATATTAGCTAATAGGATAAAGAAAATATTACCTAAGCTAATACATAATGATCAGAGAGTTCATTCTTCATAGAAAAGTGCAAGATAACATTATTAAATTGCTATCATTAATAGACATAGCATGCAAATGCAAACAACAACTAAATGTTATTAGCCTAGACATAGAAGAGGTTTTTGATTCTATTAGTTGATCTTAGCTACAAAGAGTTCTGATTGGTTTTGAATTCTCCTCAGATTTGGTCAACTTATTAATGAAAATTTATAATGAGGCACAAGCTTATGTGAAAATCAGATCATGTCTATCCTCACCAATTTTTTAAGATACCAGAGCCATGGGCTCAAGCTCAATTCCAAGAAATGTAAAGTTATCCCCTTTGGGAAAAAACATGTACCTGTGAATTACCATATAGGTGGCAGTACACTAAACACCGAAAGTGTGATAAGAGACTTAGGGACACAGGTGGACAGTGGTCTCATCTTTGATAACCACATCGCCACAGCAGTCAGGAAATCCTTCTATATGGCACACCTCATCACTAAGGGCTTTTCATCCAGAAAAAAGGAGGTCATTGTCCCACTGTACTCATCCCTCATTAGACCCATTATAGAATACAATGCCCTGTTTGGTATGTACCTCTAAAGACATCTGCAACAACTGGAAAGGCTGCAGAAATACCTCACTAAAAGAATCACAGGCCTAAAGCAGATGCCCTACGCTGACCACCTTAAAAAACTCCAGCTATACTCTGTTGCATATTGTCTACTCAGAGGAGATCTCTGCTTAACATATAAGACCATGTCAAACCCAGAGCTGTTGGACATGTTACACTTAAAGAAATCCCAATCCCTCAGAGCCACATGCTCCAGCAATCTAAATCTTGTCATCACAATAAACAAAACTTGCTGGAGGTATAGGTTCCTGACCCAGAGACTCCCCAGACTCTGGAATAGATTGCCCATACATGTCAAGCAGAGTACCTCTTTGGCCCTCTTCAAAAGGAACCTTGGCGATTGGATGGGAGAAAGGAAATTCACCCCAGGGATCACGTCAGTTGCCCTGCTAGACAGGGGTCCAGGGAAGTAAATAGTGTGGGAAGAAATAACCAGGGAATTGTTATGGCCAGGCTTGTATAGGCCCTAGGGCTGATAGCCTAGTACCAACCTATGAACCTAAGAACCACTAGAAATCCTCAAGAGAACTAGAAAAGGTTGTTCTTTGTCACCATTATTGTTTGCTCTTTCAGTGGAACATTTTGCTACATATATCAGAAACAAACAAAATATAAAAGGCTTTCAAATTAATAAGGACTATTGTCCTAAGATACAATTATTTGCTGATGATATGTTGTTGACATTGGGTGATATTGATGGTTCTTTGCATGATGTTATGAATACCTTAAGCAAGTTTGAAAGAATTTCAGGGCTTAAATTTAATCATGATAAATCCAAAACATTACTAATTAACAAAAAAAAATCAACAAAAACCTAAGAGAGAATAGACTGTTTAATTGGGAGAATGATGCATTAAAATATCTGGGTGTCAGTATATAGAGTACATGGAAAGTGTCTATTAAACTAAACTACAATAATTTAATAACCACCATTACTGAACTGATCAAAAGATGGAATAAAATGTTCTTCACAATGGAGGATAGGCTCTCTTTAATTAAAATGATAATTTTACCTAAAATTTTGTTTTATATTTATTTTTTTTTTATTTATTTATTGCATTTGTTGACTAGAAAAGTCCACTGGGCCTAGAATGAGGCCATTTTCAGTGCAGGCCTGGAGAGAAAAGCTCCACAATAATTACATACAAAAATTTATAAAAGCATAACATATAAAAAGGAATAATGATTAATACATTTTTCTTGAATGAAAATAAAGTTAAAATAGGAATAATAAAAGGCATGTATTCAAGTAACACAATATTAAATACACAATATACAGTTATTGATACTATCCCCTCCCAAAAACTTATTTAAAAATTAGATTCCATGCTACTTACATTTTTGTGGTTCCCCTTAAGACCTAGGATTGCATATAAATGTCAACATAGTCAACAGCCCCTGAAATTTATTTATCGGAAAGATTTAAATTTCAAACAATTATTTGAATTTGGTGGATCCTGTAGTAAGGAAGGAGGTTCATGGAAGAAGGGCACTTTTAAATGTGGTGCCTGTTCACAATGTTCTCATATAGTGAACACAAGCGAAATATACATTTCAGCCAGGGACAGGCACATTATTAGTAACAGTTACGCCAACTGTAACACCCAAGGGGTGGTTTATATTGTCACTTGTAATCAATGTGCATCCTTTTACGTTGGGAAAACTGAAAGGAAATTGAGAAACCGTATGTAAGAACACTTCTATGAAATTAAAAAACAAAACAGTAAAAATGCATTGTTTCGTCATGCTATTGACTGTCCACAGGCCACTTTTTTCTTTTTTGTATTGGACATTGTTTCTAAGAACATCACGGGTGGTATGTGGGAAGCCAGGATGGAATACAGGGAACTGTTTTGGCAGATTGTCCTGGAATCCACAAAATCCCCTGGCTTAAATGATTTTGTGTCCATTACTTCTGTTCTCAAACTCAGAGCAGCAAAACTTTGATGTAATGTGTGCAAAGAAACACAAGGTGGCAGCATTGTACCATTATCTAGAACTACATAAGGAAACACTATGATTTTTAAATAACACAATTTTTAAAACATCAATTTTTTTAACATACACTCAAGGTTTTAATTTATTTTATTGAGTAGGTATGTTTTTTCCAATGGCATAAATATTTTTTATACAATAAACAACACTTTATATTTATTATGTGCATCTATATGAATTTTAAAGTTCTTTGTTGTATGTGAAAGGGCATGTTTTCCTTTTGTTGTATGTGAAAGGGCATGTTTTCCTTTTGTGTCAATCTGTTGTATTCAAAGTAGTTATTCTATTGGATAATTAATTAATTAAGAATTAGTGAAAAGGTACATAAGGTGTTTAGACAGTGGCATTTTGTGTGTGCTTTTTCTGAAGAAGACTTTCTATTTGTGTCGAAAACGTATTGGTTTGTTGGCGTTAATAAAAGTGGATCTATTTCAGGTTTCTGACCCTCATTTGGTTTCTCCTAGCGAACTTGTTCCAGATTGCATATAAATGGAACATTAGAGCTTGGAACAGTAATGGGATAGCATTCCCTAGCTTAGATATTTATTCCACATCAGTTATAATTAATATAATATTACATTGGATCATACCTACCTATAACTCTGGTTGGAAAACAATACATGAGATTCATATAGCTGATATCAGAACTGTAGAAAATAAATTTAAGGAACAATATGGAATAAGTAGAGTTCATTGGCTTTTACGTGAATTTTGTTTATTTAATAAGAAGTTTGATAATTTTTCTTATGGCATTAATCAAATATTTAATAACTTTAAAAATGTAATTGATTGTAATTGCAAATTAAACAATTTATATTTCTTATATTCTCTATAGCATACTCCTTTGATTGCCTAGATTCTTTCAACATCAATGTTGTTGTTGTTTGTCTTTCAGCTTTTCCCGGTTAGGGGTCGCCACAGAGGAACTCCAGTCCACTAATGATTGGTAGTAGATTTTCACGAACGCCGAGGTGCCAGCTCGACATCCAACCTTCAACGAAGGCATGCCCATTTACGCATGTCTTTCGAATGCCACCCAACCATGGGGAGGACATGCAGACTCCACACAGAAGGCACTCCCCGCACTCCAGCCGAGAATTGAACGGGAGAACCTCTTGCTGTGAGGCAACAAGGCTACCGCTGCACCACGTGATGCAAAAATTAAAAGAAAATAACTTGATATTCTGGCATCATTTTATTGAAAATAAGAGTATTAAACCACTAAACTCTCTCTTTTATGTAGTTTTGATAATAGTCAAGAGAGTTGGTTGTTTATACACTCATTACAGCAGTTTATAGAAAACAAAATGAGAGTATTAATCAACCTAGAGACTGAATCTATACCTAGTTTAATCCAACTTTTTATTAGGTGTCTTGAAAAGACAGATAATCAAAAATTAAGTATCAAACCTATCTATAAGATACTTTGACTCCGATTTTTGGAATTACTATGTAAAGTTTTATGGAGAACAAATATTTGATGAATGCAACAAAATTGTTATTGAATTCTACGTATGGTACCTCTTCTTCGTTATATTGGAGATTGTATTCATGGAAATTTATGAATAGGAGGTTCTATACTCCACATAAAATAAATCTTATACTCAAAAACAGTGAAAGTAAATGTTGGAAATGTGATGTATTAATAGAGGCCAAATGGGTTCATATGTTCATTGAAGGTAGAAATGTTGTTCAATACTGGAAAGACTTAAAATATTTTGTAAAGGTTTTGTGGTCTGATAACTGTCATAATTGTAACTCACTAATCCTAGTCAGTGTTCCTATACCTAATGTAATACCTACATTTCAGATTCAGTTACTTTGGTCAATTCTTGCAATTGCCAGAAAAGTTATTACTTTGAACTGGAAAAGTAAACAAGATTTGAAGTTTAAAGATTTTATTAATTTAGCAAAAGTTGTTTGTAAAAAAGAACTGTAAGCCATTTGTTATAGAACTCATAACATTACTCATAAAAAATAGCATGGCAAAAATTGAAAAACCTTTTGAACAAATACTGATAACCTCCCATGGATAAAATTATTCTTTATCATGGATGAATGTAAATATTGTAAATAGTTTTGTTATTGTTTTATTGTATTTGTTATATGTACATTTGCGTATGTTTATAATGAAAACAAAATAAAATGTTTTTGAAAAAAAAAGAATGCAATGCCAGCAAATATATAAATAATTCAGCCAAGCAAAAATAAGACAGTGCAGAACTCTGAACAAAGTGCCAAAAAATTTACTTATCAGTTCTATTTTTCCAGATTGTTTGAGAAGCACTCTCAGTCAGAACACAGGGAGATTCTAGCAATGATATGCATGGATTTACAAAAAGGGAATATTTTTATGCCAATAAGCATTGAGACAATCAGATTTCATTCCCAAAAATGTGAGCGGGGGGGGTGCAAGTGTGCATAAATATAACTACAAATCTTCTCCTTCTTAGAATTACAAATATGAGCCAGCAGGGGAGAGGGTGCAACAGAACACATGATAAGCAGTGGTTCCTCCATTTTATCATCTCATTCTCATGAGTGGCAGCAGTCTAATGCTACAGAGAAAGCTATATTTATTAACTATATTCCTATCTCTTCTTTTCTTATTCTGAAGAATACCTGCAGGTATGGCAAGGCAATGAAGGTCAATGCAGACATTTTTTCTGCCCTGTTTATTTACAGAATTGAAGGCATACCTGTGTATATTAACAATAGTAATCTTAGCAGGCAGAAAGTGATTATGGTGTTCAGTATCATGGATACAAACACTAACCTCAGACATAGGGCACTGAAGAATTGATTTTATTAAAATGTGTATATATATATATATATATATATATATATATATACTTTTATACTACATACTATATATATTATTAATATTCTCTCCATTAATGTTTTAAGAGGTAATGAATTATAAGCACTGGACATGCCAAATTTATACCCTGGGTGTAGATGTACGTTAGTACACGCAATTTAGTAAATAGTGTTTTGATATATTTTATATATTTTTACATCGGATAGTGTAATATGATGTTGCAAATTGTGTTTTATTTAAATTATTAATTTTTAGTTAGTCAATTATTATTGCTTTATACTACTTATTACATTGTATTTTTTGTATTCAGGATACACATACACACATTTCATTATATATGATTCACTTTATATCTGGCTTTCAACCAGGAGCTGGTTGCCTTAAATACTCAATCAATTATTGAATTCAATTATTGTATCCATTATTCAATTATTTGGTTGTGCAGTTAGTAACTGTTTGAAAATGTGTTTGTGAAATCTAAGCATGCCTGTGTAGCATGTGAAAGCTTATTTTATCTCATTGTTTTACTTGACATTAAATACTGGTTTTATAACATCGTGGTGGTTGTGTCCAGTTTGGTTTTGATATATATATATATATATATATATATATATATATATATATATATAATATATATATATATATATATATATATATATATATATATACGGGTCTACTACACATGATCTAAATTTCATATGACCGAAATTCATATGACTGAGACCAGAACATCAAAAGTTTAAAACACTGAAAACTCATTTGACTGAAACTCATAACACTGACACATTAAAGTAAAAGATATATGCCCTTTTTCCCACTGTAGTGCAATCCTGGAGTTAGTATATATAGCGGGGGTGTGGGGGGCACAGCCCCCCACATTGGGATGTGGGGGGGTGGGCGTAGCTTCCCCATACGTTATACATTTTAAAACATGCAGATGGATACTAATAACTGCAATGAATAACTCTTTGCAGAAGACAATATATACCTAAACTATGTGGGAGGCTACACCCCCCCACACCCCCCAGTGTGGGGGGGCTGTATCCCTCACACCCCCCTAACTATATATACTAACTCCAGGATCACACTACAGTGGGGAAAAGGGCATATACCTTTTATTTTACTGTGTCAGTGTTATGAGTTTCAGTAAACTGAGTTTTCAGTGTTTTTAATGTTCTGGTTTCAGTCAAATGAATTTCAGTCATATGAAATTTAGATCATGTCAGGTAGACCCATATATACATATATGTGTGTGTGTGTGTGTGTGTGTGTGTATATATATATATATATATATATATAGATATAATCACCAACTAGTATATTGGGTGATGCATTGGTGCAGAGGTTAGCATTATCACCTTACAAGTTTGATTCTTGGCTGGGGTACCTTCTTTGCGAAGTGTGCATGTCCTCCCTGTGTTTGCATGGATTTCCTCCAGGTGTGCCAGTTTCCTCCCACATTCTAAAGACATGCATTTGGAGTGCTTCTCCCCAGGCCTCTACTGAAAAAGGGCTCTGTTCCAGTCAGACTTTCCTAGTAAATAAATTTGTGTGTATAGTACATTTCAGTTATGTGTAATAATATGTTTAGCCACTAGATGGCAGAGTTTTCTGATGGGCACATATGGTAATATGTTTGAAGTAATTTCTTGTTCCTTGTGAGGTGTGTTTCATGACATTAAAAATAAATAAATTTACCTCTGTTTAGACTGCAATCAGGTTGTAAGCATCTATTTATTATGCTCAGAAGTTTTTCTAACTGGTTATGGGCCCAGACACCTAGACAGCCTGGTACCTAGATACAACCAGCTACACCAAATAACTGCAAGTTACAATGACAGATAAAGTAAGGAGAAAAACAGTAAAGATGGCTACCAACACTTCTTTAGCAAAAATTTCAGTAGCAAATCTGATGAATCAGAACTACCAGTGTTGGAAATTCAAGATGAGGATGCTTCTAATAACAGAAGGTATGAGGAAATGTGGAAATTAAGTCAGACTGATGGAACCCATGAATGAGTGGTTATAAAAGGATCAAAAAGCTCAGCGCATGATCTCCCTTTCATAGATGATGATTAAATTATAAATATATGCAACTGTGAAACCACTAAAGAAATATGGAGAAACTGCAAAAGGCACATGAAAGAGATAATCTCAGCAATAAATTCTGTTTAATTAGAAAACTATTTTAGACAAAGCTGATGAAAGACCAGGATATGCAGCAGAATTATATAAGGTATTCCTTAGAAATGACTGAAAGGCTAAACTATATCAGACAAAGCTGATGAAAGACCAGGATATGCAGCAGGATTATATAAAGTATTCCTTAGAAATGGTTGAAAGGCTAAGAGGTATTGGGGAGGATATAAAAGACTTTCACATTGCAGCACTTTTACTTAGTGGTCTACCTGAAAGTTATGAGACACTTCTTAGAGCACCTGATGCATGTCCAGATTACAAGCTGGCATTTTTAGGAATGTTAAAGGCAAGCCTGTGAATGAATACAAGCACAAGACAGAACGCATAAACAGTGCAAGTATTTCCATAGAGAGGCTGCTTTAAAGGTGAAAAACAAAAATAAAAATAGTCATATTCAGATTGAAATATGTAAATCTTTTGTGTGTAAAACAAAAAAAATAGGGCACTTAACAGATTTCAGAAACTGGAAAGCTAGAATGCAGACACAAGCATAATTACAAGAAGATAAGAATTTCAAGGAAGAAACAGATGCTACTTCAGACGCTAAGTATGCATTTGAGTCCAAATGTGACACTTTATCTGTGCAGCAGTGGTGGCTCATGATATCGTTCTGCAGGACTGTAGCCCCCCCAGTTGTGAAGCACAATGGCACAGTCCTACAAATCCTCCATACAAAGTGAATCCAGACTGCTGCCTTACCAGTCTGGATTCAGGAAGAAGGAAGAAGACTGCTGATTCCCCAGATGTCTATGTGGTGCTAACTGCATAGACTGGAAGGAGATCAAACTGCAGAGTCAGCAGTCTTGCAATGTTCCCAGGAAAGAGCCAAGAAACCAGAAGTGTGCATTCTAGCGTGAATACAGGATTGATCATTACTGAAGCTGTGGGTTAAGCTTAGAAAGCAATGTGGATTACTGGATTGATTCTTGCAGGTACGAGAAAGCTGTGCATTGATACTATCATGCGAGTTAAGCTTAGAAAGCTATGTGGATTACTTCTTGCAGGTATAAGAAAGCTGTGCATTGATTCTATCATTACTGGAGTGTGTCACAAATGCAGGATTGATTTTCTTATTACTGAAGCTGTGGGTTAAGATTAGCATGAATGCAGGATTGAGTTAAGCTTAGAAAGCTGTGTGTGTGTGTGTGTGTGTGTGTGTGTGTGTGTGTGTGTGTGTGTGTGTGTGTGTGTGTGTGTGTGTGTAATGCCCCAGTTGGTTTATACTAGTGGCTAGAGAGAACTCAGGATACCTGCTGGTGGTGGTGCTTGAACCCTGTACCTTGGCTGCAGGTAACAAGAACCTTAATTTCCTACCCACCACCATTTGTGAAACTTTTGCAGATTTTTGCCTCATATTTTGTTCTGTTCTGTTTCTGATTCTGATTTCTGAGTTTTTAATTCTTTAAATAGTTGATGGTGCAATGGTAGCATTGTTGCTTCACAGCTAAAGGTGCTCTGGTTTGATTCTTGGCTGGGGTGCCTTCTGTGTGGAGTCTGCATGTCCTCTGTGTGTTTCCTCTGGTGTATTCCCATGTTACAAAGACATGTATCTGTAGTACTTCTCCCTGGGCCTTTGCTGAAAATTGGCTTTTGTTCCAAGTCAGATTTTTCTGGTTAACAAATGTTAAATAAATAAAATTGACAGGCATTTGAATTTCAGACTTCATATTCTTCAGGAAGTAACACAAAACCTTTTATTCTAGCAATTTTCTAAGTCTATAAGATGAATATTTGAAATTTGTCCCTATTTTTGGGACTGCATTCCCCCATTATTGGCTTTGTCCAGGTGTTTTGTGCTAAGAGGTTGATAGCTATGGTGAGAACTGAATTCACTGAATATGTTTGAGGACTGTATTCCTCTATTGCTGGCTTTGTCCAGGTGTTTTGTGCTAAGAGGTTGACAGCTATGATGAGAACTGAATTCACTAAATGGTACCCATTTAAGTTTCAGTCTTCCTCTTTTTCACAAAACAGCTGATTTGGCATAGTGGTATGTTGCTCTGACTGTTTTGCACAGGGTCCTGGGTTCAAGACTTGGCAGAGAAATGCATAGTAGCAACACAGCATTTTATTCTAGCAACTTTCCAAGATTATACAAGCAATGTTTAAAATGTGTCTGTGGTGTTTGGGCTTTTGTCCCTACCCAATACATTTTGGCTTTTTACAGATTTCTTGTGCGGCAAAGTTGAGAGATACAGCTGAGTGTCGTGTCAAGTAGATTTTACAAGGAGCTGAGAGCTGCAGGGGAAGACAAGTTTGGTGCTGCTTATGCTGAGATTGCTTGCATTCTTAATAGCACAACAGATAGTGTACTTGCTTTCAATGCAGAGGGCTGTGAGTTCTACTCCCACAGTATGTAGATGTATTGTTGATATTGTACCCTTTGTTGTAAATGGGGTGGATGCTGCCGTCTTGAGAATGTCCTCTTTGGTGAAGATACCTAATAACTATGAACCAGTCCATTATTTACCATCCATTCCCTATTGCAATATTACTAGCTTATCATTTTTTTAATGTCATATAGGCAATTTATTCCTCAAGGGCAACAGGCACTATATTTGTAAATGAAACAATGAAATATAAAGATGTTTGCTAGCAGCAACCTCTTCATTAGTTACAGATCTTTTTTAATGTGGGTTTATTTAGATGATTTTTTTACTTCTTCAGAGATTGTGCATATTTACTGATAATGATGGACTGTAGAATTGTGTATATTTACTGATAATGGTGGACTGTAGAATTGTGCATATGTACTGATAATGGTGGACTGTAGAATTGTGCATATTTACTGATAATGGTGGACTGTAGAATTGTGCATATTTACTGATACTGGTGGATTATAGAAGTTTGAGTAGACTTTTATGATGGAAATGTCCTCATTTGGGCAGTTTTGTCATTATTGGTGCATGCATTTTGTTTCATTGTTTACTGGAAAAAGGTTCAAAACAATAAATTTAAAACACTTGTATAGATAATAACAAGAAATACCACGACAGAGCAAAGGTGCCTGCACAGTTCCAATAAAAATGTCATGAACTGTGAATGTAAACAAGTACTGTGCAAGACTCACCCAGGCAGTTTTAGGTCACAAATATAAACTATGCTGCAAATGTCTCTTCAGACCAATGTCCCAACAAAAACAGTTTATCTTCCAAAAGAAGCTAGGTTGTTTAAAGCATAAACTGTGCTGCAGATGTCTGTTCAGACCAGTACTCCAACAAAATCAGTTTCTTTTTCAAAAGCGATGTTGTAAAATCATGTATAAAACTGCTTTTTATTAATAACAAGGAGGTGGCGCACTTCTTCAGACCATGATATAAAACTTGACTTATATACATGCTCATAGATAATTAATCAAACAATTAAACAATTAATTCTGCTTTTAAAAATCAGCTTAAGAAAGGCAAACCATTCACATAAGCTGCATTGAATTCTATTACTTCAATGAATGTTTATATTCATATAAAACCATGTAACAAGTTAATATAAAAAGTTTATACAAATATAGGGTAAAATACATCTCATATAATATGATATTACATCTAATATTTAAATTTTCTACTTTTTAATTTGGGTTTTAAAGGAATCTTGTCATTCAGTCCTGGGGGGATGTGTGCTTGCAATCTAATTATCCAGTCTGTTTCTAACTGTTCAGTTCGGTTCCTTACATCTCCCCTCTCCTGCTAGGTAAGTTAGTTTGTAAAATCATGAACTTAAACCTATGTCTAGCCCCTTCCTTTAGGACATGTTTGGATAATGCATTTACTTCAGATTTTATTCTGATTTGGTACACATGCTCCTGATTCTATTCCTCAACTGCCTGTCTGTTTTTACATAAAAACCACTGTGACATGAACCAGTAGCCTTGAATGTATAAAGTTTTGAAGTTACAGGATGTATAAACATATTACTACTATCTATATAAAAAATTACATTTACCACAAGCTGCAGCCTGATGTGTTTTCTGGAAAACATAAAAGCGATGTAGATTCTTTTTGTTTCTATATGTATATCGTGGATGTTCACCTACTAATTCCTTTATATCAGAATTTGTAAAGGATTTCCCAGTGTTTTTAACACATCCTAACCTACATCTTGAGTATAGAATAAAGTTATTTTCTGTTGTCACTATCAACTGTATCCTCTATTCTATCTAAGTTTTTATAATAGATATTGCCCTTATCAGAAAAATAGGGGCAAGCTCCATTCTCTCTTCTGCTGGCGTTAGTAAAACAAGCTTCTACTTCTTCACGGTTGTAGCTGCGTGTAATTAATCTATTACTTAGTACCTCAAGTTCCTTTTCAAAATTACTCTGCCAGGGTTTAATCTAGATGCTCTTGTAGCCTGTCCTGTGATAATATTTCTAAAGACATGTTGAGGTGCATACTATTTCTGTGCAGTAATGTGTTTTCCTATGTACACCTGTATTAAAAGTCCATTGTGCATCGTTGTATAGTTACATCCAAAAAGCTATACTGTCCTTAGAACTCATCCGAACTGAACAGTTAGAAACAGACTGGATAATTAGATTGCAAGCACCCCCCAGGACTGAATGACAAGATTCCTTTAAAACCAAATTAAAAAGTAGAAAATTTAAATATTAGATGTAATATCATATTATATGAGATGTATTTTTACCTATATTTGTATAAACTTTTTATATTAACTTGCTACATGGTTTTATATGAATATAAACATTCATTGAAGTAATAGAATTCAATGCAGCTTATGTGAATGGTTTGCCTTTCTTAAGCTGATTTTTTAAGCAGAATTAATTGCTTAATTGTTTCCTTAATTATCTATGAGCCTGTGCATATAGGCCAAGTTTTTACTTCAGTTATATCATGCTCTGAAGAAGCTGTAAAGCGCACCTCCTTGTTATTAATAAAAGCAGTTTTATACATGATTTTACAACATCGCTTTTTTGAAAAAGAAACTGATTTTGTTGGAGTACTGGTCTGAACAGACATCTGCAGCACAGTTTATGCTTTAAACAACCTAGCTTCTTTTGGAAGATAAACTGTTTTTGTTGGGACATTGGTCTGAAGAGACATTTGCAGCATAGTTTATATTTGTGACCTAAAACTGCCTGGGTGAGTCTTGCACAGTACTTGTTTACATTCAAATTTAAAACACTCTCTAACAACTTGTACTGTATTATACAAGGAATATAATTTAATGCAATAATCAGGAAGGTGCATCACGGAACACATGTATCTTTTGTGTGCAAGGGGCCTATCATTTGAAAATAGCCCAAAGTTAATCTTTATCTGCCACTAGCCAAATGTATTTTCTTTCAATGTGGGTTTCAATGCTGTTTCAATGAATGTGAGTTTCACGGGCAGATAAGTTTTAATGCTAAGTCTGTTTTCATTGTGAGACTGCATTGCTTTGTTTAGCAGATGTCTTAGAGTTTGTGCTGTAAAATGCAAAATAAAACTTTCAAATGAAGTCCAAATCATCATAGAAGTAAAGCAGTATGCATATTAGTGTTTATGGTAAATGGGGTGAAATAGCCAAGTAATGGTTCATTGGAATGGCTGCAGGGTGGAGGCTCCATTCGACCATGATTTTGTGAGGGGGAAGGGAGGCAAACTCAAAGACAGCCCCGGCTGAACTATACCTCTCAACTGTCCAGATTTTCACAGAATGAATAGATTTTTGTTTCTTATTTTTGGTTTGTTCCTCAAAATTTGTGATTTTCTGGCAAATCATTTAGGAATTAACTCACTAAATAATGACAGACACTGAGTTTCAGATTTCATAACCTTCAGCTAAATACATGCTAAAGCAAGACGTGTTATTCTATCAACTGTCTCAGTTTATAAAAGAGTGATTTTAGCACTGTTTATATTTTACCCCAATATATTTGGCCTTGTCCAGATTTCCTGCACTAACAGGTTGAGAGGTATGTGCAAATAAATTGCTTTATTGAATTAGACATATCCAAACCTCTCAACTGTCCCCGATTTTGGCTCCAAATGTTGCTCCTTCCCTAATAATCCCTCCATAAAATGGCAATTTTGGAAGAAAACATGGAGAGTTTACAATCAAAAAATAAGTGTAATAATCAGAGTTATAGATTACTTTTATTTCAGAAATGTATGTAGATTATTTTATTTTTGTCAGCTGCTCAAGTTAGCAGTACTAATATTAAAAAAAAGTGTCCCTTCTTTGACATGACCCCAGTTGTATTGTGTGGTTATTTTATACTTTTGCATCACATTTTGGTCAATTTTTCATAAAATTGTGGGGTTTTTTTGACACATTAGTGGCAACTCATTAAAGACTGAAGTTAGAAAATAATGACAGACATTTGAGTTTCAGATTTCATACCCTTCAGAAAATTCATACTAATGCAAGGCCTACTATTCTGTTATCTTTCTAAGTTTATAAGAGCAATATTTAAAAATTGTCCTTATTTTGGGCCTTTGTCCCACTTCTATGTATGGCTTTGTCCAGATTTCTTGCCCTGAGGTTGAGAGGTATGACAAATGTGTCAGGGCCATCACAGTCAGCCAGAGACATTTAAGTTGTGATATATGTGTTGTACCCCACTCCCCCATGTAGTGACTCTGGATGTGCACAAGCAAGGCAAGGAGCAGTTATGCAGTGTAAATGAGCAGAGTATCCCCCCATCCAAGGTAGATACAAGTACTAGAGTGGCTTTTCATCTGTCCTTGATTTTGCAGAATGTTCTGGTTTCTGTCATATTTTTATACTGTTGATTTATGCTTATTATTATTCAGAAAGTGCCTGTTGCACTGTGTTTAAGTAGCAATGCTTTAGTGACCATCAGATAAGCTTGTCTGAGATTTTAAGATGCAGTTAAGCTTTATTAAGCATACTGTTAAAGAATTGCCAACATTGAAAGCCTTCCTGTTGTTGCCATGCAGAGAATACTTGCATAACTAGATAAAGTATAAGCCTTGGTTATTGAAATGCATATGACAGTATTTGTAATAAAGGACAGTATTACATTATTTTAAGAAGCTCATTACATTTGTTGGAGACTTGCAGTCATCTTTGCAGGCTTTACCTGTAAACTAAACAGAATGCCAATCTATCATGCGTGGTCCATAACCTGTGCAGTAATCCTTTAAGCAATGTATCTTGAGCTTGTTTCTTGTTTGCTTTTCATTTTTTACTTTGATCATGTTTTCCTCATGAAACAAGTAGATAGTTGTTGTCAGGCAGCAGGTCTTTTTTGGATAAGAAACATTTTTACAAGTGGGGGGTATCTCAGAGATTGCTACTTTCAGCATGTTACTTGGTACTTTAATAAAGCTGAATATAAATTATAATTAGAACTGCAGTGCAAGGAGAAGTGGTTTGAGTTGAGTGCTGCTTGATTTTCTTATTGATTTTGACTGGCATTCCAGTAATGTATTTAAAAAGTAATTTATGTTTTCATGCCTCACAACCTTTTTGTTTCCATCTAGATATTAAGTAAGCTGTCATGCAGCCAATGCATTGAAATATTTTTTTTCTTCTACACTTCATTTTGTCTTGATTGGACTCTCATAATGACAGTTTGGCACCCAGGGCAGCTTATTAAATTAAAGTTACAGTTTTTGTGGTTTGAGCATAGCTCCTTCCCTTTCTAATTGGCCACACCCATTCCCATTGACCCCACCCATTCAGCTGTCTCCTGCAGCCCCCCTTTGATTTGAAATCACCAGCCACCACTGCTGTACAGGCATGGTGTGTTGACTCAGGAACTACAAGTCACTTAACCAGTGAAAGAAATTTCTTCACTCAACTCAATCAAAGCAAAACAAAAAAAAATCAAAACAGCTAATGGGCATGTAATAAAGTCAAAAGGAATCAGAGATGTTTTTCTTTACTGTCCTATCTCTCAGAATATCACCAGAAAG
Source organism: Protopterus annectens (assembly GCF_019279795.1). Taxonomy (NCBI): domain Eukaryota; kingdom Metazoa; phylum Chordata; order Ceratodontiformes; family Protopteridae; genus Protopterus; species Protopterus annectens. The sequence goes on along the minus strand of NC_056736.1, from coordinate 151,389,294 downwards.
ATTTGTGTGAGAAATTTTCTGTATGTGCTTGATCTTGAAAGTAACCTATTCTCAGTGAAGAAGCTTACAAACCAAGGCAATGCAATAACTTTTCAAGGTAACAGCTGTGTCACCACAAATGGGGATTGCTTACTCACAAAAGCCAAAATCACAGAGGAACTGTATCAGCTGAACCTAAGTGAAATGGTTAATACAGCCAAAGAGGAAAAACATTCAAACTACATTCACACTTGGCACAGATGTCTTGGATAAAGATGTTCTGACACAATAAAGAAAATAGTTGAGGGTAACTATGCAAATGGTGTAAAGATTAGCCATTGTGATCAAATAATGAAATGTGCTAACTGCATTAACATTAAAATGACAAGAAACATTTTCCAAAGCAGAGCAACAGCAGGGCTCAGTAATCTCTGGATTCAATTCATTCAGATCTTTGCAGTCCAATGAAAAACATGACTCCAGGAAAAAAGAGGTATTTTCTTAGTTTCATTTATGATTACTCCAGATACACCACAGTGTACCTGTAAGGATGAAGTGCCAGTGAAGTTGGAACAATACCTAGCTCAAGTAAGTAATACATTTGGCAGAATGCCCAGAGTGCTACATACAGACAATGGGTCTGAATATGTAAATGGCACTGCACAAGCCATTCTCAGAAAACATGGAATTATGTTCCAGACTACTGTACTATATAACCCAGAACAAAACAGGGTTGTAGAGATTATGAATCAAACTCTCTGTGACAGTGGAAGGAGCATGCTTTTTGATGCTGATATGCCAACCACATACTGAAGAGGGGCTATTATGAGTGCATGCTATCTCCAAAATCACTTGCCAGGAAAAACAACAGAGAAAACTCCATATAAATTGTGGAAGAGAAAGAAACCAGATTTGAGACGCATCAACATTTTTGGAAGTAAAACCTATGTGCATGTTACAAAGTAAAAACATACAAAATGGCATCCATGTGCAAAGGAAGGTGTACTTGTGGGTCACAGTGAGTCCCATAAAGGATACAGAATTCTACATTCAGTCACACAAAAGATAACAGCCAGCAGAAGTGTGATTGTTGATGAAAGTTCTGCATGTTCAAAGTTTAAGGAACTGACACAAGCTGTTCAGTCTAAGGAAAAATCCACATCCGTGTGCAAGAAAAACATGAATAAAGCTACACAGAAATAGAAATTATTGCAGACAATTCAAAAACTGATAAAAAAGATGCTGAAGCACAAACAATTTCAGTCAGGAAATCAACAAGAAGCAATAAAGGTAGTTCACTTAAACATTTGTCTTATATGGCTCACACAGCAGTTCAGACTGAGCTGGGTTCATGGGAATAAATGCAAAAACTACCACCACATGAGACACAAATGTGGATTACAGCTGCTGAGATGGCATCACTCAATGAACTTCAAACATGGATACTTTCAGAGCTACCTCAAGGTAAACGTAATCAGTTGTAAATGTTTTTTTTTTTTAAAGCAAAATGTGAATCTGAAGGGAAGGTCTGTATGTACAAGGCAAGGTTAGTTGCAAAAGGATACTCATACAAATTTGGTGAAGACTATGATGCTACTTATGCTCTAGTTGCCAAATCAAATACTTTCAAAACATTGATGACAGGGGCAGCTTTACAGAAAATGATTGTGAAACACCACAATATCAAGCCAGCTTTTCTTAATGGAGATATGGAAGAGGAAATATGCATGTCACAGCCAGAAGGATATTTGAAAAATGGAGAAGAGCATCTTCTTTGCAAACTGCGAAAATCCCTGCATGGTCTTAACAAGCATCTCAAGCATAGAACTCAAAAGTAAACAAAGTTCTGCTAGATGAAAGATCTATGCGAAGCAAAGACGATCCATGCCTATACTCTAAACATATAGATGCTGAATAGATATATCTGTTAGTCTATGTGGATGACCTGATTATTGCTTACAAAAAGAATGACAAAATTGCAAAGTTAATTACAGTACTCACTCAGCACTTTGAGACTAAAGATCTGGGTGAGGTGACATACTACCTAGGAATTAACATACTGTATGAGGAGGATTGCAGTTTTCTGTTGAACCAGAGTGCAAAAATTGATTCAATTCTTCAATAGTTCAACATGGCTGTGGCTAAAGGAGCGAGCATGCCCATGGACATAGTTTATCCAAAGTTTGAAGGTGAGGAAGATATTCCACCATCTAATAAGCAGCACAGACAAGCAGTGGGAACACTAGTTTGAAGGTGAGGAAGATATTCCACCATCTAATAAGCAGTACAGACAAGCAGTGGAAGCACTTCTGTATATTGAAACCACTACATGTCCAGATGTTGCACCCGCCTCTATAGGCATGTAAGTCAACCATATCAAAAAGACTGGAATTCAATAAAAAAGTTATGAGGTATCTCAAAGACACAAAAGTCTTGAGCTTAAAGTTGTTAACAATTGGTGGCATGAACCTCACATGATATGTGGACTCTGATTGGGTGGTGACCTCAAAATACACAAATCTACAAGTTGTTACTTGCTCAAGTAGGAAACACTCCTATATCCTGGTCCAGCAAGAAACAGATGTTAGTGGTGGTGTCTTCTACCGAGGCAGTATACATCTCTGCTGCCTATTCCAGTCAAGAAGCCATTTGTTGCAGCAGTTACTTGAAGATCTTGGAGAACCAGTGTCCCAGCCTACATTCTTATATGAGGACAATCAGGGATGCATTAAGCTTGCAACCAGTGAGAAGATCAATACAAGAACCAAGTATATTGATGTCAGGCACCATTACATTCATGACTTGGTTGAACAAAAAGTGATTGTGCTTTCATACTGTGAAAATGGCAGCTAAAAACAAATGCCACTACAAGTATCTGTCTCAATGAAACAGTGCATATCAGCAGCTTATTAAAATTAAAAGCTGTTTTTTTTTTTATCTTTATGTCCACATTATTTTGTTATATGGATATAAAGTTTGTATATTATACAGCAACAGGAGTGTTTATTGATGTGTTTTTAAACAATTTTGTTGTATTAAAATATAGATTTTAAGCAGTGGCGGCTGGTGACTTCAAACCAAAGGGAGGCTGCAGGAGACAGCTGAATGGGTGGGATCAATGGGAAGGGGTGTGGCCAACTAGAAAGGGGAGGGCCTATGCTCAAAACCACAAAAACTAACTAAATACACTGCTCTGGGTGCCAAACTGTCATTATGAGAGTCCAATCAAAATAAAGTGTAGAAGAATAAAAATATTTCAATGCATTGGCTGCATGACAGCTTACTTAATATCTAGATGGAAACAAAAAGGTTGTGAGGCATGAAAAAATAAATTACTTTTTAAATACATTAATGGAACGCCAGTCAAAATCAAGTATAAGAAAAACAAGCAGCACTCATCTCAAACCACTTCTTGCACTGCAGTTCTAATTATAATTTATATTCAGCTTTATT